>NC_058371.1:4150000-4450000 GCF_018350175.1 Felis catus
TTAAAAAAAAGTATACATTAGAATTTAAAAAGTGTTTTCCACCTCATCACATGATTAGGTAATAATTATATTACAAGGTGATAAAACTGCCTGTAAATAAAATGAACTATGTTGTAATAGAAACAACCATCTCACAGTCACCTATCCATGTGGCAGAAAGACTGGGACTAATTTCGGCGTGACATATCCTCATGTTGAATAATAAGAAAACAGAATGCATTGTTGGTGGATTGCTTAGTTTTATATTTCCAGCTACCAGGCGTGCCCTTTGAAGTTAACTAATTATTTGCTGAAAGTTATTCAATGTCATGCATTAGAATTTTTCCAGGATTAGTGGTAGGTACAGAAGAGCGCTCTGTATTAGAGCAGAATTTTAAAGAAGTGACATTAAACATTAAATGTCAGTTATTTCAGCTCTTTATTTTATGGGGCAAAGAAATGATGATGAGAGAGACTCAATGACTTGGCCAGAGCCAGGCACACACCTAAAACTGAGCCCATCTTCCTTCTGAGCCAGTGGTTCTGCCACTTGGCCATTTCAAGGTGATCTGTCCAGTGGGATAAAGTATTAAGATGTTCATTTATTTTCTCTTCCCCACCCTGCTTCCCCCACACTGGACCTTCTCCTTTTCAGAAAGTAATTACCTCTGAATGTAATGAGCAAAGAATCGAGTTCATGGCTTTGGAACAGGCTCTTGAAACGTGGAGCTTCGACAGCTCTGTTTATGGTTTAAAATGTCAGGGCTTAAGGCTCATGTCACAAACAGTAAATCTGAAAGAATACAGGATCATCCCCCTTCCGTAGAGACCTGATAGCGGTTTCGTGGTGCAGGGACGAGCACAGTTTGGGAAGCAAGAAGCGATCTGCCACATCGGCATGTCCCTGGGAGAACTGACGCGGGCAGAAGAACCTACCCAGCGAGGCTGATTCCTGTTGCAGGTGGAGCCCTGTGAGGGGGCCGCCCTCGTGAAGAGCCCCTCAGGCCAGAACAGGCCAGGAGCCAGGAGATGTGCGTGAGGGCAGCAGGGTATGTCTAAGTTCAAACAACTCATGATGACACATCAGAACCCAAGAGCAATCTACAGACTCTGCAATCCAGGGCGCCTGGGGGGCTCAGTCAGTTAGGTGTCCGACTCTTGATTTCAGCTCAGGTCATGATCTCACAGGTCATGAGTTCGAGCCCTGAGTCGGGCTCCATGCTTATAGTGCAGAGCCTGCTTGAGATTCTCCTTCTCTCTCTCTCTCTCAAAATAAAATAAATAAACAAACTTAAAAAAAAAAAGAGTCTGCAATCCAAGAGAGGTAAAGAGGCGATTCCTTCATGGCCCTGAGTATACGAGAACACCTGACTGGTGTGGCCAGCTTGGCCGCTGCGAGCCTGTCTAGGCGCTCCCGACAAGGACCTACACGAATTCCGTCTCAGATTGTGTCAGGAGAAGGCAGACACCGGGCGCCCCTTTTACTCCTGGCGCTTCGGGGTCACGCACGACCCTTGGATTTAGGTACCACCTAGAAAAGATCACACACACACACACACACACACACACACACACACACGCTCACCCACCTACACTTACACATCCACACACACCCCACATACAACCACACCCCCACCACATGTTCATACACAAACACACTCACCCTTTCCTCCGCACACATCCACACTGAAATGACAGAATCTGCCTAGACCTGACCAAATGAAAATTTCTGCCCTCACTCAGGGAGGAATCTGTGTAGAAATTACTATAAAATCCAATTACAGAAATGATATGTTATGATCACATCTTAACTTCTGACCTTTCAAAATAATGCCTATTTATTTTTTCTGTTCTGCTCAACATATCACTTATTTCTAACAATTAAGACAAAATACACAAATCAACACACAGTATCGATTTCCATTACACATTCTTATCATAACATAGAGGCCATAAATATACACCTTCAAGCCTTTCTGTAATTCTGGGTGGCTAAAAAAATTGTATTGGGTTTTAAACTCAGGGGCCATCGGTTTATTGAATCTTTCTTGGTCAAAGACTGAGTGAAATACTTTTACTTTCTTTAAGATTTTCAAAATGTTTTGGCCTCTGTGGAATGTCAGTAGATGGGCTCAGGTGTAAAGATATTTGAGGAAGCTACTGTATTTTCTTTTTACCGTACTTTACTTGGTCGTATTCTTCACTGTCACTGTCATCAAGAAATTCAAGCTTCAAGTCTTGTTTTTACTAGACAAGCCCAAGTGCGGACATGGTGTGAGCAGTCTGGGCTGCTCGTCTCCCTTGACGAGTTCTCGTCACATCTATTTGCACTGGGTTTGATTCAGGAACAAGAAAGCGATTTAGTCATCTGGTTTTACTACTTTATCCTAGCCTGACACTGAGTTTCTAACAATGCTAAGTTGTGATTATTAGCAGACCAAGAGAGTCTAGAGGCAAAACATTTTGTAAAATCCTGCCTTTACAAGAGCCTAAGAAAAGATTTCATGCTCTCCTGCTCTCCGCTCACTTAACGACAAGTAATACAACAGAACCAGGAGAGCAATCCACTTTAACAAAGGAAGATCGGGGCATCTTGTAGTAAGACAACTACCTCTCGTCCAATGAGTCAAGAGATCTCCTGTCGTCTAGTGCGTACTGGGAATTAAGCCATTCTAGGTAGCTTGTTATCTGCCTGTTAAGTGATAACACAGAAGGAATACCTAAGTGATTTACTGGTGCCATTTTGAAATAATTTTCCACACTAACCTCAGGAATAAAGAATCATATGTCTAGCAGAGATATATATTCATATCTACGTATCTAAGAATGAAGGGACATATACCTATGCAATAGTGTACTTTTGCTGTAATAAGCTAGAAAGGGTCCTCATAATTTATTTGATATAATTTTTTTAATGTTTATTTATTTGTGAGAGAGAGAGACAGAGCATGAGCAGAGCAGGAGCAGAGAGAGAGACAGAGACAGAGAGACAGAGAGAGAGACAGACAGACAGACAGACAGAATCCAAAATAGTCTCCAGGCTCCAAGGTGTCAGCACAGAGCCCAACACGGGGCTCAAACTCACAAACTGTGAGATCATGACCCGAGCTGAAGCCAGACACTCAACCGACTGAGCCACCCAGGCGCCCCTCATAATTTATTTGATAAAGTGCCTATATTCAAGTTGCTTTAAACAACATACATACTCCAGAAAACTCAGTGATTTTTTTTTCACATCTATGAAGACTGACATGTGTATAATTTACAGAGCTCTTAAAAACAAGAATTGAAAAGCACACACACACACACACACACACACACACACACACACACACACACACACCACAGTTGATGACATAAGTCATATTTAACTTTCTTATCCAAAGTTATGTGCGGGAGACAGATTGTGCTCTCTAAAAGGATCATATCTCTCTTACCTTAATGTATTTGATTACATTTTGAAAATGTCATGGTATTTCTAGCAGCTTCTTGATAATGAGAATATTCTGTCTAATTTATCCTGATAATTTTGGCTTCGTTGCTTTTCAAAAGCTCTGTGCGCGTGTACCTATAGATGTACGCGTGCACGCATATGCATGTACATACACAAAGTATAGCTCTCATGAATGAGGGAACACCAACCTCCCTGGCTTCAAACTGTTTTACAAAGAGTGGGCGAGTTTGACTTTTTGCCTATTCTTTCAAGCGACTACAAAACATAAAGAAATTACTGTAATTTGATTTATAGAATCCAAGTTGGATCAGAGAGTTGAAAAACAGTAAGACTCCTTCATCGCAGAGGACTGGGTGGGCATTGGAAGAGACCAAGTGTAGGCTAGACATGAGAAAAGAATGAGGGACCTTGGCACTGGGTCCCCTAGGGCCGGACCCCCTAGGGTCAGAAGGAAAGGAAGCCCCGGAAGGCAGGCACATGCTCACTGTGGTCCACGGCCACCCCAGGAGCCCCCAGGAGGGGACTGCAGCCCACTTGTGAAAATATCCTCATGACCCTCTCCCCTCAGAGAGGGACTAAACAAATAAGGGAATGAAACAAAACCATGGAAATTCTTTTAATTATACCGATTGCTCTGGTTCCAGAAAACAAGCCTCCGTGCAGCTCTATCCAGTGTGTCCCACTCTGGTCTGCCAATGCTGTGGCAGAACTAATTTTGTGAGTCGGATGCCACGTTTTTCCCAGGAGTTAGGTACAGGTCTCTTAGGTACAGGTCTCTCACATGGTGTTCAGTGCTTTGGAGGAAAAACGTTCTAAAATCACATTTCTTGTTTTGGTGCCTAATCCTTTATAAATATAGCAATTAAACCACTGCATCTTTTTTTTTTAACTTACAGCTTGTGTTCCTAAGAGATCTATGCCATAATAAATAATAATAATAAAGCTTTGAGCTCCACATGTACCACTCAACGGCTCATATCCCAGTCACTTAGTGTGTTTAGTGGGTTACTTCTTCCCAGGACCCTGAGCGGACCCTCATGTGGTCATGGTGACTTAGGACACTCGGTACACCTTATCGCACTATTAAATATTTGCTCCTGAGGGAGCTCACTCGCTCTCAAGCGCTACAGTAATAAAAGTGCCTCTGGAAGAAAAAATAAATTTTTCCCAAGTTGCATTCTAAACAAATTTGCCAAGAATTAATTCCACTGATCCTCTTTTTCTATCGCTGCACCAAGTTATTTTGAGAAAGTTATTTCATAATTGCGGTGTCTGTAATACACTGGAAACAAAAATCTAAGCAGATTTTGCCCCCAAGCATGAAAGACCATCCTCTCGATGTGACTTTATTGTGACAGTAGAAACAGCATCATTTATAAATAACATTAAAATAGTAACGGCATTTTCCCACTCGTAAATATGATTGTAAGTACTTTACTCCAGTGTTCTCCTCGACTCCGGAGCCTTCTGTGCCATTGACATCATCTCCACTGAGTGATAAGGATCCATAAATTGTCTTTCTAGTGCAAAATCCTTTAGGAGGATTTTTCCAGCAAGATCTTTTCCATCTGTTTAAACCAGATACACCACGGTTGCATGTTAGGGTGTTAGATAAGCCCTGTGCTACCTAGAACACTCACAAGGTCCCTGCTTTATTTTCTCATCTGACGGGTACTGTATTCAACGCTCATCTAACACACAGCCTGACCGTGAAAGATCAGCCAAGGCCCCCTTTGAATCCCTGGTTGGCAGGTGACGGGATTAGGCAATCATCTAGAGTTTATTAGAGTCTCAATGATATTAGGAAAATCACTCAAGGACCCGATAAAAGACGTGTACATGTACTTATTTTACTGTGATATCTGACCCAGAATAATTTGAAACTGAGATTTCATTCTTGATTGTGAACCTAACTTCCGTAAAACTGAAATTCAAACCCAGTAGTTAGGTGGAATCCACTGCATTTAAAATTACACATGCATACACACACACAAAGGGAGGGAAGGGAGGAAGGGAGGGAGGGAGGGAGACCGAGAGAGGGAGAGAAAATGAAGCACAAAGGATATAAAAGATCCAAGGCAGGAGGGGAGAGAGGAAAAAAAGAGAGAGAGGCTTTGGAACGCCTGACTCTACAACAGCCCCATCCCAGGACATTCTCTGACCCTTCTGCTGTAAACGGGTAGAGTGGCTGCCTACACAACAATCAGAAGCCCCTGAATGGAGGAAAAGAAGAGAGAAAGAGGAGAATCTGGGCATCCTGACACGGAATTGCAGAACCCCTTCTAACAATCTGGAAAACCAAGGTTTTTTGATGGGTCTGGTGCGTATGAGAAACACAGCACATGCTTCTGGAGTTCACGAAGTACACAGACCAGATGAGGCACTAGGCAGATTACATTTGCCATTTCTGTGGTGGAATTGATGCTATTTATATGCACTTTTTATATACTTTTTAAATATCTGAGGGGTGCCTGGGGGGCTCTGCTGGTTACACATCTGACTCTTGATTTCAGCACAGGTCATGGTCTCAGGGTTTGTGTGTTCCAGCCCCGCATCGGGCTCTGCATTGACAGCAGGGAACATGCTTGGGACTCACTCTCTCTCTCTCTCTCTCTCTCTCTCTCTCTGCCCCTCCCCCACTCATGGCTCTGCATGCTAATACACTCTCTTTCTCAAAAAAAAATAAAGTTAAAAAAATTTAAACCCTCATGTAAAAAAAATAAATGAATCTTATGTAACGATTGTGTAAAGGGAAATAATTTCAAATAAACATTGTATTTTTTCAAAGGCTATAAAATGATCTATATTTATACACACTTCCACGCATATCTGATGAATTCTCAGAAGAGCTGTGAGAACACCCGCGGGGCTTTGGTAAATTTCACAAACTACAGCAGACAGAGACAGGACGAGAATCTAGAAATTCTGCCTATTCAGAAAAGAAATCAGCACGCCTGGGGGGCTTAGTCGACTGAGCTACTGACTTCGGCTCACATCATGACCTCACGGTTCATGAGCTCAAGTCCCACATCAGGCTTGCTGCTGTCAGCACAGAGCCCAATTATTTGTTGTTCCCCAATGAGTAATCGAAGTCACTTCTTGGCTCAGTATTTCTTCTCCCCTGTGATTCCAGTTTGAAATCCCTCCTGTCTCCAGAGCTCAAAAGGCAGGCTCTAGAGAGAGACTCCTGGTTTGAATACCTGGGATCCTCTGTCTCCCTCTCTCTCTGCCCCTCTGCCACTTTTTTCTCTCTCCCTCTCTCTCTCTCTCTGTCTCTGCCTCAAAAATAATAAACATTAAAAAGAGCAAAAGAAATCATTTGTTGTATGAATAAAAGGTGACTAGTAATTATTTTGAAAAACTTGGAACAACAAACCTTGAATACAACAGTTTCATCGAGTGGCTTAGCAGAGAACAGTAAACTCACAAGGACCTAGTCTGTTTCTTGCTGGTAGCTGTTGCCTTGGCCAGAGCTCAGCAGGGCTGAAATAATGCATTCAAAGGACTGGATGCAGAATTCCCTTCCCTGACCCTGAACAAGTGATCATTATATGTCAGGAAGGGTACCACGTTGAGTGGATTTTCTAGAAGTGGGTTACAACACAGGTACACACACACACACACACACACACCACACACACACCTCAACTCTGATGCCAGCCAACCTTACTGAGCAGTTACTAAATGCCCATCACTGTTTGGACTTTGCCACATTCACGTACAATCCCCAAAATTGCTTTGCAGGTGAGGAAGTTCAGCCTCAAACGTCTTCAGTAATGCTGTCTAAGACACACAGTGAGTGAGGACTAGAGCCAATATTCAAACCAGGGGTCTCTCTCTAGAGCCTGCCTTTTGAGCTCTGGAAACAGGAGGGATTTCAAACTGGAATCACAGGGGAGAAGAAATACTGAGCCAAGAAGTGACTTCGATTACTGATTGGGGAACAACAAATAATTGGGCCTTCATCAGAACAGCATCATATACACGCAGATGATCAGACTGTTGACATGGAATCATTGTGGACACAATGATAGAAGAAGCAAGCTTTGAGCAAAGAGTAGGGAAGATATTGAAGGCAAACCCTGGGAGGGTAACTCGCTGGCAGTTAAGTCCAGCCAAAGGGGACAATCACTCCCGTTGAAAACTGTGTCGCAGCCCCCCCCACTAGCAAGCTCCCTCCACAGACCAGCTGAAGAAGGGCAGGTTCACGTGTACAAGTTTAAACCACAAAAGGAAAATTTAATAACGCCAACTCTCCTGACTTTATTTTGTTACAAAGGAAAGGG
The DNA here is from genome assembly GCF_018350175.1 of Felis catus. Lineage (NCBI taxonomy): Eukaryota > Metazoa > Chordata > Mammalia > Carnivora > Felidae > Felis > Felis catus. Next base: position 4,157,720 of record NC_058371.1, read on the forward strand.
AAGTGTCTCATTTTCCTTATGCCCAAACCTATCCGAGCACTAAATGTTTCCCTCGTTTGTGAAGATGTAAAATTCGCATCCCTTGATCAGAAAACACTATTCCCGGCGCCCTCATGAAGGAATAGACGGGGTTCGAATGTGCACAGTTTACAGATCTCTTTCCCAAGGTAAAATGTGACTGTGCCTGGGAAAAGGAAAAGCAGACAGAAACGGAACGTGCATGGGCAGAGGGACAGTCCTTGGGCGATATTACAGAAGTCGTGAGGGCAGAAGGGAGATGTGACAAAACAGCACAGCATGCGGAGCGTGGTGACAGCAGGCTCAAGGACAGGGGCTCACCTCTCAGGTCTCAGTTAGCAGCTTGAGTTCTTTTAGCCACAAGGACAGGGAAGTTCAAGTGTCTCCGGGGGGAACCCCAAGGGTGAAGATCTGACAGCAGAAGCCCACTGTCTGAACTCAGCTCTAGCCCTCAAGAGCCCGCCCTGCTGATGTCCCCACACCTCCCATAAACAGAACCAAAGGAGCAAAAGGGCCCTTAATACATGAAAGCAGAGGAAGGAGGAAGTCATCCGCTGCATAGTCTTCAAAGCAAATCAAACACTGCCGCTGAGTAGAAGAATAAGCAAGAATTCTTTTCAGAGGGTGGGGTAGAGAAAGAGGGAGAGACAGAACCCCAAGCAGGCTCTGAGCTGGGCTCGAACTCACAAACCCTGGGATCGCGATGCTTCCCCCCGCTGAGCAGCCCAGCGCCGCAAAGAAGAACTTTCCTAATCTCATTTACCCGCCTCCCTTCCCAAGGTGTAGAGTGAACCACACTCTGCCTGCAGCTTGAGTCTTTGATCCTCAGGCTGAACGTCAAACACACAGCCTCGCCCCTCTCCTGCTTGCGCCCCCCCTGCGCTCCCCACCAATTATTTCCCATAGAAAAAGGCATGTATTCTAATCACCTATATTTTTTTCGCCCTTTCATCTATCCTGGGAGAAATTCAAGAACCCTCTGCTGTTGATGAGAGTCTAATTTAGATAGCTTCCCAGGTTATATACACGGGTGCTGTGCAAAGGTAACCAGCTAATAGCAGGTGCTAGAAATAAGGAGGAACAATGAGATTTTTAAAGTATTAGCTATCCACGATTAGTATTAAAAAAGAGATATTAGGGCTCAAATACAGGCTGTAAATTGAAGTGTAAATACATTGGCCACTTTGATTTTTTTTAAGTTCATTTATTTTGAGAGAGACAGAGAGTGTATGTGCACACGCAGGCATGCGAGTGGGGCAGGGGTGGAGAGAGAAAGGGAGAGAGACAGACAGACAGACAATCCCAAGCAGACTCCGAGCAGGCTCGAACTCAAGAACCATGTGATCATGACCTGAGCCGAAACCAAGAGTCGGACACTTAACAGACTGAGCCACCCAGGCGCCTCTGGCCACTTAGAATTTTGGAAAAATAAACCGTGGCTGGGGGAATCTACCTTTTGCCAGTGACATCCTTTTTCTCCTACGTGTCTACTAGTAATCGTCTCACACCTAATTTTGAGACTCTTACTAAGAGACACCTAAGATACAGGATTATCAAGTATCAAGGTGTGATTTCAGTTATTAGACTAAAACGTACAGGTTCAGGAGTGTGACATCCCTTCCAGAGTGGTCACCATGCAGGTCTGGGGTTTGTACACTGTGCTAACGTAATCACAGGCTTCCAGGAAAATTGTTGACCGGACCACCCACCTTCCCCAACTTCCTGTCATTCCTATCATGTGCCTCTGCTTAGAGCACTGAGCCTCCAGACGCACACGTTGGTATCTGGAAACTAATTATAAAACCCTTCGCTGCACAGGACAGGTGGCCAATGAAAGCGAGCAGGACGCTTCCCTGTGGGGAGAGTCAGGTTTTAGCAGCAGACAACGCTTGGAGCGTTCGTTCCAGTGATGGGCTCCAGATGCTGGAGGGGCAGGCGGGTGCCTGCGGGAAGAGCTGTCTTTGCTATGGCCCAACAGAAGCCCCACACTATGTCAGCTAAAGGAAGAACGTCACATTGCCCCTGGACGGACCCCCCCCCCCCCCCCCCCCCCCCCCCGCTCCAGCCAGCATGTGACTGTAAACTGAGTCTCACAAGGGACAGACACTGTGAAGCAGGGAGGTAAAGGAGGCATCACAGGTAGCTTTGAGGGGAAATGCTTCGAATGGTAACCAAACTCTATGTTGCTAGCCTTGGGTTCCCATCCATCGCCATCTACCATCCACCGTTGTCTATCACAAAGAAGATGATGAATATGTTAGTTTCGTGGCAGCTTATTAAAAAAGATGATCAAGTGGAGGTCAGTCACAGATTTATAATTCCAAGGTTGCAGACTAAAACTAACATGTCCCACTGAAGTGCAGGTAGCCTTCATTTCACCGTAAGAAATAGAAGTATCAGGAACTGAGAGGTTGAGACTTGAAGATGCCCTTGTTTCACATGAACTTGCTGTCGGTGGTGTTTAAGGTTGCCCCCGCATAGTGCTATCTTGCTGTAGAGGAAAATTAGCTCTTATTCGAATAAGAATATATTTTTTTAATTTTTTTTAACATTTATTTATTTTTGAGACAGAGAGAGACAGAGCATGAACGGGGGAGGGGCAGAGAGAGAGGGAGACACAGAATCCGAAACAGGCTCCGGGCTCTGCACTGCCAGCACAGAGCCTGACACGGGGCTCGAACTCACGGACGTGAGATCATGACCTGGGCCGAAGTCGGACGCTTAACCAACTGAGCCACCCAGGCACCCCTCGAATAAGAATATTTTAAAGATCCACCTTGCATTAAGATTTGTTTGCTCGGTGTATGATGATGGCATCGACCTCTCCTTATTATAGAGGTTAAGTGCCTGGTTTATTAAACACGCTCCATAGCGTGACTCAAGTAAGTTCAGGAAATGGGTCTCTCGTGTTCCCTATTTAGTCTTCCGTGGCCACCCTCATTCATTGTTCTCCAGGGCATGAGTTCACTGGTTTTTCCTCAAGGTCATCTAACATGATATTCTATGGGATACCTAGTTAATGGGAAAAAATAATGTTAGTTTCCGTCCAGAGAATTCTTGTAGGCATTCTGTTCTGGAAATGGCCAACACAATCAAACAAAACAAAGGAAAACCTTGTTCTCTCACCAAAATGGATGACTGACCGAGATCTCAGACTACAGAATTATTTTTGAAACAAGACAATAGGGAAGAGTAATCTTTCTTTCAAGTAGCTGGCTAATGAGGGTTTAGTTGGAGAGAGAGATCTAAGTTGATTTTGAAAATGAAATAAATTTTGAGGCATTTCTGGAAAACCTAAAGGTGAACAGTACAGAAATTGAGCCCCATTTTCTAGTAATGATTAAATTACCCAGAAAATTGGAAACATGTTCACAAAAAAGAAATAACATGAACTTTTTCCTTTCAAGATTTCTTTCACCCAGCCCTACGTATATGTTTGTGACTGTTCCCCGTATGTACTACAGGTGTCTGCGGGTACTTGGAACAGAATTTAGGATTTTTTTTCCATATTCTATCAGTTTCCCAGCCTGAGACCCACAGTTACACAAAGGAGTCTTATTTTCACGTAATGTATGAAAGAGTCGTAGCATATCTTGGTACAATACGTTGTATTATTTCCTTTGCAATTACTGAGGCTGCTTCTGAGTTCAGTGTTTGTGGTACCAAGAGAAGAAGGTATGTATTTGGCTCTCATCTCTGCCAGTGACAAGCAGGGTAGTCAATCATGGGCCATGTTGGACCAATGGGCTCACCTGTAAAATGGCGGAGGTCCACCCATAGCCCATTCCTTATGCTTAGAACTCAAAGGGCCTCACCTGAGAATCTAACTGCCAGGGAGGCACTTGAACCTGCCTAAACTAATTCTCCAAGAGTTTTCCATAAATTTTGTTCTTAAATTCTCACAGAAACTCAGTGAAATGACTTCTCTCCCATTTAATGTGGGCAAGGATTCGTCCAAATGTTCTTTGTTATCAAGGAGAGCCACTGTGCACTCTCAGCTCGTCTGGACTCCAAGTTGGCCTCTTTGTATCAAGCCATCTTGCATTCCAGGAAAAGTTTGAGTGTGTTTATTCCTTTGGATACTGCTAATTAAAAAAAAAAGTCATACACATTCAGATAGTTAGATTTTCAAGAATGTCCTAAAATAATCTTGCCTAAGAACCCTTACTCTTCAGGGAGGAGTTCTCTAAGACCTTAGGGAAGGCACACATCTGTTGTGTGCCTAATGCTCACAGATGTAGCATCTCAGACAGGACCAAATCTCCAGACTCTGGACTCTTTCCTGTCTCATCCCTTTCTTACTGAAGCATGCCACCGAACAATAAATATAGGCAAAGTTGGCGGATACTTAAACTCAACCCATTCACATGATGCTGAATGCACATTGTGCAACACAGCAATAGACCAATATTTGGTTCTGCAGCACCTACTCGAGGAAGACACAATGAGAAAGTCCCAGCCTGATTCGTGTGTCTCACTTTCCATCTCTAAGCCAACAGGAGTATGCGGAGCCCTGCAGAGAGATTTTGTGCATAGTAACTTCCTATCATTTTATACCCACATTATCCCATTGAGGACTTAGTATTTACCCGGAACTCCTGGAGATTGAACCACTTATGCAAACTTCCGTGGCCTTAATACTCAATTGAGATTACCCGAAACTACCTGCAAATATTTGGCTACAAATGAAACCATTCAAATCAGCTGCCTTCATTCACAAGTCATTTTAAGGATCAAAAAGACTTTATTATTCAAGATCTAATTCTTGAAATTAAAAGGGTTGTATTATCTGAATACTGTGTTCTCTTAAAAGCATTAAAACGGCAAATACTCGTTCTAACAGAGTTTAAATATGTATATGTGACGATAGACACTTGAAAGTTTCCATAAATAAAACAGTGTGCAATTCTGGGTACTTCATCAGCTGTAGGTATTTGGGGTACATTTTCATTTTTGTGCTAAATTACATACCACAAGTTCTTCATTGATCTCAGCCACTATAGACCTTACTGCTGAGAACCTAATTTCATCACCCTTATGTGGGTCATGCTAATTAATTCATAAAGACAAAATTAATTAATCATGTATATCCTCCTTAATGCTTTGCTAATTTGCTTCAATTACTTAATAAAGTTATCATTTAAACTCAATTGAAGTATATGATTTTTCTCAAACTTAAAACAACTGAAAATTGAAAATAAATTTTTACTGAGGCCAAAATTAGCACAGCAATCAACATGTTCAGTGTGCTTTTTTCAAATGAAGGAAACTGAAAAATGTGTATTACTATATAATTTTGTGTATTATTAAACTGTTTCACATAAGCTCATTACTTAATAAAATCTTCAATAATCCAGCGATTCTTTTCATTTAACTTCTAACACCCTTTCCAATTTTTCCACTTTCTCACATTTGAATACTAAGCTACTATAGTTTCATACATATTTGTAAGTGTATAGGGAAGTGTTTATACGTAAATATGTAAGTATTTAGAAGAATATATTTTTCACCATATTTGCCATTGTAAATATTTATTCACCTATTTCAAGGTTAAAAAAAAGTCAGATTGTGAGACAAACCAGCATTAGGTTATGTGGGAATGGACATTTTAAAGGCCTGCATTTACTAAAGGCGGGCTTCAAATTTAATTCTCAGCTCTTTAATAGTAAAGCAAAGAGAGAATACAAATCACTCTTATGTTGATGAGGAAGCCTAGATACACAAATACTGACTTGGATAAGAGGAGTAAATCCAAGGTCCCAAAATCAAAGAAATTCATAAAAAAATATCTCTGGAAGATGATAGGACAGTGTGAGGAGAACTCCAAAATGTTTAGCAAATACAATAGTGGCCAACATTGTATGCTTGCGAGTTTCCATAAATGAATTAATATGATGCCCTGGACCCATTATCAACTGTGGCATTTCTACATATTTTTATTTTCATAAGAATCAAACATCTCAATGTAAAAATAATGCATGTAAAAAAGCAGTAGTTGACATTTCAAAACATAGTTTTGATAAGGACCCTGGACATTCTTTCAGAAGGGCAAGTTTAACTTTTTTTTTTTACTAATTTAGACATATCTTTCAAGATTTAAAATGTGGAAATCTATTTATACTTATATATTATATATTTATATGTGTATAATACTACTAAAGAATTGTCTACATTATTTATTTTTATTTATATGTTATATATTTTTATGTGTATTTATATGTTTATAACATTATCAGAGCATTGTTACTATCATCAGAATGTGAGTCAACTTAAAAGTCCATTAATTGGGGATAAATTACATAAGTGGCAATGTATTTAGTCACTGATAAAATGAATAAAAGAAAGACATAAGAAACTGCATACACATACAAACACTCATACGTATCTATCACCTCATCCTACAGGTAAAATGCTTCTTTACCTTGTTCACACACAAAACATCTATCTTGGCAAATGTTCTCTATGTGCTTCTATATATAAACATATATACAAATGCATTCCTCCGTGTCATTGCTAACACACATGCACATACATAATTTGGATAGATGCCACGGTCATCTTCTCTGAAGAGAAAGAGGCAGGAGCTTTACAGGATAGGGAAAGAGAATTTCACTGTATTCTTTTGTTTCTGCTTTTTGAATTTTTTATTATGGGAGGATGTTATTTTTAAAACTAAATCATTTTAAAATATTTGTTGAAATAAATGTATCTAATTTAAGTTCTAAGACACATTTTTGTATTTTTTTCTTGACCATGTGACTATTCCAAAAACAATCCTATATTTATGCTTATTTTCTGAGAATAAAGTCAATAATAACAGTAATTAATTTTACTAATTTTGTATGTATCAGGCCAATAGCCATGTTCAAGCAAATACTGAAGAGTGAATAAATAAGAAAAGAGTGAATAAGGAAAACAAAAGCAAAAATAAACTCTTGGGGTGACATCAAAATAAAAAGCTTCTGCACAGCAAAGGAAACAAGCAGGAAAACAAAAAGAAAACTTACTAAATGGAAGAAAATACTTGCAAATGACATATCCAGTAAGAGATTAGTATCCAGAATATATAAGGAACTTACACAACACACACACACACACACACACACACACACACACACACACACACACTTCAATTAAAGAATGGGCAGAAGAGCTGAACAGACATTTCTCTAAAGAAGATATACAGATGGCCAACAGAAACATGAAAAGATTCTCAACATCACTCATCATTGGAGAAATACAAATCAAAACCACAAAAAGGTATCACCCCACACCTGTAAGAATGGCTAAAACAAAAAACAAAAATCAAAAACAAAAACAAAACAAGAAATAACTATGGATGAGGATGTGGAGGAAAAGGAACCCTCTTGCACTGTTGGTGGGAATGCAAACTGGTGCAGCCACCCTGGAAAACATTATGGAGCTTCCTCAAACGATTAAAACTAGAACTACCCTACAATCCAGTAATTCTACTACTGGGTATTTACCTAGAGAATATGAAAACACTAATTCAAAAAGATACATACACACCTATGTTTATTGCAGCATTATTTATAATAAATAGCCAAAATATAGGAGCAACCCAAATATACATCAATAGCTAAATGGATAAAGAAGGTATGATATACACACACACACACACACACACACACACACACACACACAATGAAGTATTACTCATCCATCGAAAAATAATGAAATCTTGCCATTTGCAACAATGTGGATGGAGCTAGAGAGTATAATGTTAAGCAAAATAAGACAGAGAAGGACAAATATCATATGGTTTCACTTATATGTGGAATTTAAGAAACAAAATAAAAGGAAAAAAGAGGGGGACAAACCAAGAAAAGATTCTTAACCATAGAGAACTGATGATTACCAGAAGGGAGGTGGGTGGGGGTGGGTGGGGGGAAATAGGTAAAGAGATTAAAGAGTGCACTTGTGAGGAGCACTGATTAGTGTATGGGATTGTTGAGTCACTATTAGCTATTGTATAGCTTAAGCTAATATAACACTGTACAATAATTACACTGGAATTAAAAAATAAATAAATAACATTTTAAAAAGTGAACAGAAAATCAAGGAAAGGACTCTGAGTCTCTGTATTTTGTTACAATTTCAGAAACCTTCTTTATAAATCTTACTTTCAGCCTCTGGCATAATCTACCATTGTACAGACAAGCACAGTAACAAAATCATTCTTCAACAACAGAAGAAAAATCAACATAAATTTGAGTCATTTCTGTGGATAGTTTTTTCTAAGAGACTCTGGAAAATCATTTTGTTTATACGCTGGCCAGAGTTTGAGCTATTGAACCAGGCGGCTAAATTCTTCCCCGTCTCTCAGTCATTTGTCTTCTGTCACCATTCAGCAGAACCTCTATAACACGGTTTTGAACGCGCTCACAGGAGAAGTCAACCTCACTGCAAACCTTCACGGCAGTGCCTGATGTCAGGGATAGAAGTGGGGGCATTTCTAAACGCACTTCCTTTAAAAGGTTTTGCTGGTTATGTTTTATTTTTGTAATAGTAATACACAATTTTAAAAAGTTAAGAAAAAGGTATATAGAGTAAAAGGTGAAAGTTCTTCAAAATCAACCTCAGCCCCAGACTACTTACTGCTTCTTCTTAACAGTGCCCATGCTTCCCAGATCCTACATTACGCACAGTTATCTACACGTTTTAATAAATGTGCTTAGATGCTTGTATATATAAGCATATTACATATATTTAGATATAAGCTATAAATCTATAATTCTTTACATCTGTTTACCTAGAATACCAGCTCATGCTGTATGTGCCTAAAGAGATATTTTGTTTTTCATTCAGATGATCCCCCAAATAGCTAGAAAACATAAATGCTAGCCCTCTGACTTTTGGTAGACTCTAGAGTATTTATATAACTCGGTTATTTTTTTCCTTATTCAGTGTCACTGAAAAGCCTACTCCCAGTAAATGTTTTTTGATACTAGAATCAGTGAATATTTTGCTTGTGCGTAATCCAAAGACGATACTGGTCTATGACAACTTATATTTCTTGAATTTAATTTCTGAAAACGAAATACATAAGTTGCTTTTCTTTCAGGGGTTTGAGATCAGACTATAACTTAACACTAGTATTGAATGAACACAGAAGTGTAGATAGGTGACCCTGAAAGTAATGCACCTTCAGCCACACACACATCTCCAAAGTACCGCCAGTGTTTAAACCTGTCCATCCCAGGAGACCACCTTTGACTTTTAAGATTTTGCCTCCAACTTGGGATAAAGAATCAGCAGAATTTGCCTTTGGTTACTGTATATAAAAGGACAATAAGAAAGCATGGCCAATATAACAGTATTTATTTCCCCATCTAAATTTTATAATTATTGTGGAGATCAGCTTTGCCAGACACATTACTGGATATAAATAGGTGTCCAATATTGTGTTTGTAATTGATGTCTAACTTAAGAAGGGTTCATATCCAGGGGCTCCTGGGTAACTCGGTTGGTTAAGTGTCTGACTTTGGCTCAGGTCATGATCTTGCAGTTTGTGGGTTCAAGCCCCATATCGGGCTCTGTGCTGACAGCTCAGAGCCTGGAGCCTTCCTTGGATTCTGTGTCTCCCTCTCTCTCTGACCCTACCCCGCTTGCACTCTGCCTCTCTTTGTCCCTCAAAAAAAAAAAACATTTAAAACAAAAAAGAATGGTTCACATCCAATCATCAGCATCTAATTTTTACTTTGTGAAAGTTTTGCATTTACTAGAAAATATTGTAAATTTATTTTAGGTAAAGTCTACCATCGATATGCATGCATACTAGCCTTCATCAAAATGATGAACTATTTTAATTTTTATTATTGAAGTGTAGTTGACATACAATGTTATATTAGCTTCAGGTGTACCGTACAGTGATTCAATAACTAGTAATGTAAGTCACTGCGTAATGTATACATTACTCAGGGCTCACCACAATGAGTATGATCACGATCTGTCACCATACAATATTATTAAAATATTATTGACTACATTCCCTATGCTGTACTTTTCTTATCCATGACTTACTTATTCTATGAGTGAAAGTTTATACCACTTCATCCCCTCCACGTATTTTTTTCCTATCATTCCCCTCCCCCAGTAACTCCCAGTTTTTATTCTGTATTTATGAGTCTGTTTCTATTTTTCTGGTTTCTGTTTGTTTCCCCATTTATGTTTTTAGATTCCACATATAAGTGGAGCACGTAACACATATAACATATAAGTCATAGGAGTTTGTTTCTGTGTGTCTTAGTTCACTTGGCATAATACCCTCAGAGCCCATCCGTGTTGCCACAAACATCAAGATATCATTCTTTTGATGGCTAAGTAATATTCCATTGGGTGCATAGAACACATTTTCTTCATCCATTCAGCCACTGATGGACCCCTGAACTGTTTCCATAATTTGGCTGTAGTAACAAATAAATACTGCAATAAACCTAGGGGTTCATGCAGCTCTTCAAATGAACATTTTTGTTTTCTTTGGGTAAATACTGAGTAGTGGAATTGGAGTTACTGAAGTCTGTATTTCTATTTTTAATTTTCTGAGGAACCTCCATACCATTTTCCAGAGTGGTTTCACTGATTTACATCCCTACCAACCTTCGACATGGGTTCTTTTTTTGTCCACATTGTCACTAACACTTGTTATTTCTTGTCTTTTTGATTCTAGTCATTCATGTTTTCTTCTAGGAATTTAAAGTCTCAGGTCTCACATTTAGGTCTTTAATCCATTTTTAGTTTATTTTTGTGTATGGTATAATAAAGTCCTCCAGGTTCATTCTTTGGCATGTGGCTGTCCAGTTTTCCCAGCACCATTTGTTGAAGAGCCTGTCTTCCCCATTTTATATGCTTGTCTCCTTGCCCTAGATTGTCAAGATGGTGAATTTTATTTGTTAATAAAGTCAACAAAAACACGCTTCCAAAAAACCGCAATAATAACTATTCACCATTTTGACTATTCATCATTACACCACATTGGATCGTACGTTGTAATCAAGGTTTATCTTTTTCCCTTTCCTAGATGCTTCTTTATGTCCCACATGCATTAGCATGAGAATTTAGGATATCACAACAAAAATCAGTCACATGTGGCTAAACTGAGGAAGAATGTCATATTCAAAGACATGGCAGACAGTCTTAGGTAATACTAAGATTTATTGGAGCAGCTGGTCAGTTCTTACACAGGTAAAAGAAACGCCAGTTTGCTGATCATCTGCTGATGCCGTTCTCCACTCAGCTCTCCTGGTGATCAGCGAAAGGTGATTCAAAGTATGAATAGAGTTTTCTCTACCATACATGATCTGGGTGATATCAAGCCAACTCCTTAAATGATGATGACACTATATTGACAAACCGATGGATACATGAGTTAACACATGAAAATTCACCCAACTGTCTTTATCCCATAGAGTGTGTTATATATATATATATATATATATATATATATATATATATACACACACACATATATATATACACATATACAATATATATACACATACATATATATATATATAGTGTGTATGTGTGTGTATATGTAGTATAATATACATAAAATATAGGGAATACATATTATCTATATAATATATATATATAATATATACTATATATTATAGATATATTATATTATAGATATATATTATAGATATTATATATAGATATATATTATAGATATTATAGATATATAAATATTATAGATATTATAGATATATAGATATTATAGATATTATATATTATAGATAATATATATTGTATATATCTATATATATGATATATATGGATAATATATATAATATATAATATATAATATATATATAAAATATAGGAAATACATATTATATATTATATATATAATACATATTATATATATATATATTATAGATATATTATAGATATTATATATTATAGATATTATATATAGATATATATTATAGATATTATAGATATATAGATATTATAGATATTATATATTATAGATATTATATATAGATATATATTATAGATATTATAGATATATAGATATTATAGATATTATATATTATAGATATTATATATTATAGATATTATATATTGTATATATCAAGATATATATATAATATATAATATATAATATCTATAATATATAATATACATAAAATATAGGGAATACATATTATATATATAATATACCTTGTATATGAGATATATCATCTATACATGGCTTCAAATAGCTCTAATATGAGGTAGAGATTATACATGGAATAAGTAAAGATTAGCATGCTGGGAGATTGAGAGGGGTCTGATGTTCTACCTTTGAGAATCACATAGAGCTTCCTGGTGTAGGCAGTGCTGATTTCAGGCCTAAAACCTGGATAATGTTTAGATCAATAACATGAGAGAAAATGACACAAGCCAAGCATAAACAGCAAAGCACTATCATGCCCTATTTTTGCAGACAAATTTACTCAGTAGTGAAAAACAATCTCTCAGGGGTTTTGTAAGAATTAAATCAGATAATGAACATGACAGGCTAAACATGCTTCACAGTGTTATTTGTAAATATGGTTCTTATCAGTAATAATACTGCTATTGTTATTGTTTTGCTCTGTTGATAATAACAAGGACTCGGGCTCACTCAGAGCACAGATGCACAAAAGGAAATAATGGGGTGAAACAGCTGTGCAATGTTGACCTAATTTCCCCAGATATAACTAAGAAAGTACTGTTCCAGATATTCTTAAGAGCTCAAGGCCACCCCGTTCTTTCCGGTGTAGACAGATGACAAGCCTCAATACCCCACGTCCTGCAGAGGTGGCTGACCGCTCAGAACAACTGGGTTCTCCGGGTCAAGTGTGTCTGTTCCTTTTTGTGCATTCTTTGGGTCCATCGAGGATAAAGAAGGTGTTATGTGCAATTCGGCGATGTGTAAATCTGACCAAACCATCCTTTTGGTCCCGAAGGTCTGGTCCTTCTGAAACAACCGAAAGCTTCTGGGCTACATACAACTTGGTTCTAAAATGCCAGTGGGGGACACAGTAAGTAAAGTATTTTGCTCACGTTCACCAGGAGTTAGCGGTGGTCCAAACAGAGGTTCTTTCGAAAGAGTTTCGAAAGAGGGCATTTTAGTGTATCAGTTGCTAAGTGCTGAATAATCCCAACTTGTGTATGTATTTTGAAGAGTATAAAGAAAGACAGTTAGCACCTCTAAAGAGTATAAGAGATTCTATCGGTTAACTTATCATTCACTGATGAACTTGTAAAACCCCCATCTTATTTCCACAGTGATAGACGTGATTTCTCTTCTCTCACATTTGGTTTCCAGGAGTTAAAATGAAAACCTGCGCCCACACTGAAGTCACTGCATATTCTTGCACTCACAGAAGGACGCCTGTTGAGTATGTGACTTCTAGCAGCTAGGACAGAGAATACACATGACCACATAATAGATATCATAGTATTTTAAAGTTGGGCAATGGTACTGGAAGAAAAGGAAGAATTTAACACCCTTACTTATGCTCAGAATCCTGGGTAAGACTTTCATCATCATTTGCCTGTGATTTTTCTCCTCTCTGCTTCCCAGCCATAGTTTTATCTGTCATTACCTATGACAGTCTTTTCATCGTATTTGACTCATTAAACAATTTCTGTACTCTTGAGAACCACATAAAGTCTTTTCTATAAGACTGCTTTTCTGAAAAAAAAAATAAAACTGAACAATTCTGTACTTTGGGATAATACTTCCCTAATACTACCTCTGCCTGTACTAACTACTCTCGAAATTTATATTCTCCAGTGAGTCACAAAGGAAAGCCAAAGTCTTCACGTTCATAAAATCAACTTTATATTTCATTGGTTTTGTTTTCATATGGTTAGCTTGCATGATATAAGTAGATTTCAATGAATCAAAGCAATATGCCAGTTTTGAAGTGTCTCACTAAGCAAGTGCACGGTCACAGGCGAGCCGATATAGTATGTATCTGCAGAAGTTCAGGTTGCTGAAGCTACTACAGAATGTTTCATTGTCATTTCTCCTACAACTTTTAGGAGATTTCTATTTGGTGACATTAATATCGCATCTTGTGTCCAAAAATAATAGTGTTCTGAGAATCCATATCAATAAACCATACAAATATATCAGAAACCGTTTACTGATATTAGGAAAGTTTATTTCATTGCCTACTTTTAGTCATTAACCTCTTCAGCAAGAAGTGCTCTCCAGCTGGTGCACGGTGGGCAGGGGAAACAGATCACAGAAACAATGATACAAGTGGGCAGGGGAAACAGATCACAGAAACAATGATACAACACGGGCTCTCCAGCAGGTTCGCGGCAAGACCACAGAAGGAAACGCGCTGGAGTGTCGGGGTAGAGGGGACTATGGGGGAATGTCAGCCCCTCCTGCCTGGTGGTGCCCTACCATGACATCCGCTCTCTGGAACCTCACCCAGCACAGCCAGAGGAGGTGAAAATGTCCCACATGGCTGATGGATCCAGGACTCACTGAAGGAAACAAGTTTTGATGTTTTGAGTTATAACCCACTTGATCTTTGGACTCAAGTACATACTTCACAAAAGAGATATAATAAGACACAAGGAGTTTTGCTTTTTTTTTTTTTTCCAGCAAACAACTGTTTTTAGGATATTTTCAGAAGAAGAGATGGCCTCCTCCCTACGTGGAGAGGAGGAAAGAAGAAATTGAAGAAACAGGGGGCTCACAAGCAGCCACAGAACACCTGCCGTTCTCAAGTCTGGGAAGGGAACCACAGTTATAGCAACACTGTGTTGTTTTTTTTTTTTTTTTTTTTTTTTTGCGGGGGGGGGGGGGATGAAACTCTTACTTTAAAGGTACAATTAATAATGCAATATCCAAAACAAAATTTTAATAAAATATTGATTCCACATTAGTTCCCAATTTTTGTGAACGAGGGAAAACACGTATATACAAGGTCAAGTTCTTGCCACAGTGAGTCACTTAGCAGCGGGTTATATGGGACCAATTCAACCTAGTGGCACAGGCAGGGTGTGATAATTACCAGAACAGGGTCGATTCTAAATGCCATAAAAGTTAAGAGAAAAGAGAAAAACCTTTCAAGTTCTTAAATGATTGGAAATCAAGAAATATGTGCATTTGATCTGGACCTCATAAGATGAGAATTATATTATTCAGCACTGGTAAACAAAATCCTTAAATCTAAGATCTGAACATTCCTTGGAGAGGTTCTAATCCAAATCCCTGACTTTACCGATAAGAAAACAGAATAACACTACCAATACCAGTGATCTGTCAACAAAAAAATGCTTTCACCTAAGACTTTCTACTAAGCTCATTTCAAGAAGACAGGCTTACTCAAAATGAAGGGATGTTTTAAAATTCTCCTGTGACCTCTCGCATGAGAAACAGCACCCACAGCTAATGGAATCAAGTCAAATCTCCAAATTAAGATTCAAGCATCTTTCTTGAAGTTGTGCATACATTTCAAGATTTGAGAAAGGAGAAGGAAACACAACTGAGAAATCACAGCATTTCTAAGATTTGAGGCATAAAAGCAAAAAAAAAATGGACAAGCAGACAATGCTTGATGAATATACCATTTTATTTCTCACACACTTGGTTCTTGGAAATGAAAACAATTATGAATCTCACCATATTATCTTAAAGACAAATGAAGTCGTACATAAAACACTTGGGAAGAGGCCTGTGATAAAAGTTTAAGAAACATAGTTAACTGTTTCTGCCTGAGGTTTCCTGATGCGCCAGCCCTGAGCTGAGCTGTCCGGGGGGACCTTCCCCCATGTCTGTCTCCCCTCAGTGGCTTCCAGACCTCCCCTCATTGCTGTCCATCTGTCAACGTGGGTCATTTTCAGATGGCCATGTAACTAAAATGTTTGTTTTTAAAATTTTGTTCACCCTTATTAAAATGAAAGACTCAAAACTTCCCATTTAATGTAACATTTCCAACGATAGCTTACAAAAAGGGAATACATTTTATTTACCAACCTAGGCGGTTTTTCAACCAAAAGCATTCTGCAGAGCCTGAAGTAGCACGTGTTATAATTTACCTCGGGGACACTCTCCCGCTTTCAGTAACTCTACATACCCTCATCTAGCTCGCAGAAATTTTTCACTTTGGAATCATTTTCCATTAATGAATGATCCAGACAACCACCCTTAAGAACCTCACTATTTTTTTTTTAAGTTTTCCAGACTTGCATGTAATTCCAGTTATAACATTCTGATCATGCAGACATTTCCTTGAGATCTCTGACATTTTCCCCGTCATGTATTTTGCAATTTAAAGTCCTAGGATCGTTCATCTGAAAAATGAAGTGATTGGCAAAAGAATAATTTATCCGGAATCCTTTGGTATTTGGTTTCTGCCTCCTGCCCATATTGACTTTTAACGTGTCCTCTGGATATGAAAGATAATATGCGTCATTTTCAACATTCATAAAGCTCACTCCACATTAATTTCACTTTTGATTTTTTTTTCTCATCAATGATAGACTGGCAGCCCCCTTAAGTTTTAAATGTTGTCATCTGGAAATGTCAGGAGGCTGTACACAGCAAACATTAGGACAACGCACAGGATAATTTCCCCATCTTCTCTCTGATAGGTGTCCAATTTTCTTATTTACCCAGTAAACATACCCATGCACGCACAGCCCATCTATATAATTTAAATCATGCTGATAAATTACTGGTTTTCTTTCTTCTCCTTGGATTCCAAGCTATAAATGGATTTTAGTCAATAGTATTTACTACTTGTGTACATTTTGCCTAATTTATGGCTCTTGACTAAAGAATTGCAGTGGGAAGCGGCAAACCTCTTTCTAAAGAGGTTGAATCCCTTCTAAGGGATTTACAGAACAGAAAAGAATGCCGCACACTAATGAAGCCTATTCAGACACTGCAAAGAGTTTGCAGGATAGAGCACCCAAACCAAAGTATGTGCTTTCACAAATAGTTTGTTTCCATTCTCCCGGCATTATTAAACTGTCTACTGAGAAAATATGCTGTGTCAGGCTGGGGTTGTAATCACTGGAAGAAAATTCAGAAATGTTTAAAAAGAGCTGCAAAAAGTTCCCAATGGGCATGTGTCTCACGGCCGTGGGGCACCCCCACCCCTCCTCAGAAGGGTCCTAAAGCTTTAGATAATAAGGATGCGGTGGATCGCGTTTGAAACAAATGTACACACGTTCCCAATTTCTTTCCCAGTTCTGATTATAATTCAGCCTTTTAGCACCATCATCACTAAGCGTAACAGGAACTGGGTAATCCGCCACGTTCTCTCTCTGGGCTCTCTGTGAGTCTCCGGGAATCCGGTAACAACCGCTTAGTTAATTACTTAGCCACTCTCCTCAGGGGGCTGGTTGAGAGTCGTTGCCATAGCCAGCAGGCATCTTGCAGCAAGGTGCACACGGCATGGAGAGGATCCACACCAGAGGCGCGGGGTGGGGTGGGGACAGGGAGAACAGGATGAGCCGGGGACAGGACAGAACTCCCAGAGATACACAGAGAGGAACCACAGCGCCTCTAAAGTCCACAGCTACGTCTGCACACGCTTACATAAAGCATCTTCCCAGCTTCTTCCTCCCACATTCCCTGTCTCAGTCAATGACTTCATCCTTTACCCAGTTCCTTTACTTTGAAATGTCAACCTCCCAACATATGTAAAGCACGCGGGCACCGGGCCCAACGGAGGTTGGATGCTCATCTCTGTTCCTTCGCTCACGTGCCCCATGTCCTGCTTCCCTCTGTGACTGATCTCCACTTCCCATTACCTGCTCCAGCCCAGGCCTCTCCCCTTCACGCCCAGTTTCCACTGTGTCCAGAGCCAGGTCCCTGGCCCCCTCTCCTCCAACTCACACCCCCCCCCCCAAGCTGGTGCCTCTTACGCAATAATCTTCCGAATCCTGAGCTCCCGTAGGCTCTGTATGCACCATGTGATGGGAATGGACAGCCATCAAAACAACTACTGAAATGCCTGTAGGTAAGAACGGCGAGTCCCAAGATTGAAGAAAAACTATAGCCTCTGTCTGTCCATCAGAGCACCCACCTGGCAGAAAGCAGCGCCCCTGCCCACAGAATTAAAGCCAGTGTTTTATTTTTACGTTGTTTCCTTCAAGAGAAACAGAAGTATTCTACAGGTGGGGAAAGGCCTGGAGTATAGGAGGGAAAAATGCTTCTGTTTGGGAAGAATTTTCGCAGGCAGTGGGAACCAAATTGGTGCTAAGAAGCTTGGACAGAAGGTTGTTACATTTTAATCGCAGGATGTTGGGGGAAAGTCACACGGGCAAATGCTTAAGCAAAGGTACACGTGCAATGTTGATCTTTTCTACTGTATAAGCCTGGAATAAACCACTAGCCCGTGAAAATTAACATTTGTATGTTCAATTCATCTGTTTTAAAGACAGTTGTTAGAGCAGTTGTAGGTTGACAGCAAAATTGAAAGGAAAGTACAGAGATGTCCCATAGACCCCCTGCCCCCCACCACATGCACAGTCTACCGCATGTCAACAACTCTCATCAAATGATACATTTGTGACAAGTGATGAGCCTACAGGGACACTTCAGAGGGTTCACTCTTGTTGACAATCCTATGGGTTTCCACAAATGTGTAATGATACGTATGTATCATTATAGTAATACAAAGCATTATCCCTGTCTTAAAAAGTCCTCCGTGTTTAGCTTAATCATCCATTCCCTGGCCAACCCCCCTGCCCCCAACTAATGATCATTTTACTGTTTCTCTACTTTTGCCTTTTCCAGAATGTCTTCAAGTTGGAATCACGGTATGTGACCTTTCACACTGCCCTTTATTTTTTCATTTTGTAATATTCATTTAAGATTCCTTGATGTCTTTCAATGACTGGATAGCTCACATATTTCGTTTTTGCTCATTTCTTTTCAGTACTGAATATTATTCCATTGTCTGGATATATTACTGTGTAGTTATCCATTCACCGATTAAAGAATGCCTCGGTTGTTACTTCCACATTTCGGCAAATAAGAATAAGGCTGCTACAAACATCACCTGCACGTCTCACTGAACACATATGTTTTCAACTCTGGATGAGTACTATGGTAAGAGAATGTTTGATTTGCAAGAAACTGTCCAGCTGCTCTCCAAAGCGGCAGTACATTTGACATATATAAATGAGTCATGTATGAGCACATGTATACATGTATTTGACATGTATAAATGAGCAGAATAAATGAGAGTTCCCGTTGTCCACATCCCTACCAGCATCAGGTGATGTCCTGGGTTTTGATTAACATAAAAGATGTGTAGAAACTTAGTATTCGACTTGACGTATACCAACACCGAACATTCTTCCAGTCTGGGTGTGTTACGATAAAGACCAAAAACTAAAATCACGGGGAGGGAAAGGTCAATAGAAGTATATAAAAAATTGTAAAATGATATATTTCATTTGGATACTAAATTGAGAGCTACACTTTCTGGTGACCAAAATCAAAAGGGGACTAGCATGAGTTCCACGGTGCTCAATTAGCCAATCGCTTCTATCTGCGGAACATGGACTGTGTGTTCCAGAAATTGTTTTGCACACCGGAGACAGAGTAGTCATTAAAGTATTCAGAAGCCCTACCCTCGTGCAACTCATATGACAGTAGAGGGGAGAGATATTATACAAATGTACTGATAACAGAAATTCCAGTTAGTCGTCCAGATTCTGATAATAACAGGACTGAGCAACAGGGTGGAGACAAGGAGCGAGACAAAGGGAGACTTATTTTAGAGCAAACAGGACGCAGGAGGGCTCTTGTGGAGGGGTATGTGGACACAATTCTGAAAGAATTGACTTCACCGGAAAACATGAAACATGAGCTCCTTCAGATCAACTCTTTTTTGGCTTATATACAATTCTGAGAAGAAGGACTCAAAGGATAGAAATGCCATGATCAGCAGGACATTACCCGACCCACAAAGCCACCTTACTGGGGGGACATTTATAATTAGTTTCATAATGCCTTCATTACATAATTCAGTTTTTTTTTAATTTTTTTTTCAACGTTTATTTATTTTTAGGACAGAGAGAGACAGAGCATGAACAGGGGAGGGGCAGAGAGAGAGGGAGACACAGAATGGGAAACAGGCTCCAGGCTCTGAGCCATCAGCCCAGAGCCTGACGCAGGGCTCGAACTCACGGACCACGAGATCGTGACCTGGTTGAAGTCGGACGCTTAACCGACTGCGCCACCCAGGCGCCCCTACATAATTCAGTTTTTTATACTTTCTGCTTCCCACCCAGTGTAGTTTAATATTCTTTCCACATCAAGTCGATACCTATCAATGGGTGTATTGTTTGATATTCTCTCCTGAAACACTGTCAGCACCAGGCCCTCCCTTAAGGGAACCACAGGGTGGGACATAAGAGGCCGCAATGACATTAAAATCATGCCCCACAGGATCAATGAGGCTCAAACTAGCACAAAATTTAAAACTTGTTTTTCAGAGAACTGTTTCCCCATACTCAGCTTTTCAGACCCCACTGGGAAAACCACTAGCTATCTCTGCAGAAGCCTGGATTCAAGGTCAACTGACATGGTTGTAGCCCATGAGTAAGCATTCCTTACACAAGATAACAAGTCAGGACCCCACCCAGTTTGCACCTGCTCTGGGAGCGTGCCCACAGCCCCTTCCCCTTGTCCCCAAGTTTCCTCCTGACGTCAGGGGCTGAAGTGTGCCTTCTTCTGGTATGAAGTCTCCCCCCAGTGTGAACACGGGGTGTATGTCACATGCATGTTTGCTCAGTGTGCATGCCCCATACTTCCTCATCACTACTCATAAGTTCCCCCACACCTTTCATGCACATGCATGCACCCTAAGCTTAAAACTTCCCCGTTTAGTGGTTCAGGGAGTTACAGCTTGGAGAATCCTTGCCTGTGCTCTCCTTATTTGCTGCAAATAAAGACTCCTTTGTGTGACAACTCCTCCCGGTGGAGTCTCCACCTGTAACTGACCCAGGAGTGAACTTCCGTGAGTTCAGTCACAATCTCGTGCACCTTCCTTGGTGACTTGGGAGAGCACAGGACTCCCAACGCCAGGAAGTTCTGGGCCCCTCTTGGCACATCACATGACTCTGCGTATTCAGTTCGCATCACCGAGGCAGGGGAGAGACAGGCCAGTAGGCCGAGCTCCGCCTGTGGACCTGGCTCCTTGTCCCAATCTCCATCAGTGAGGTGTTTCGTTTCAGGGTTACTGATCGCCGACACCATCTAAAGTAATCTCATTTTCAGTTTGGAACAACTTGCTTCTTATGGATGACTTATCATAGCAACTGCATTTGGGTGACTTATTTCAACAGCTTTTGACAGAAGCGGTGATACACAAAATCTACTCAGAGGCGGGAGTTGACTCTGTATGTGTAGCCTGGAGGGCTCTGGGGTCACTTCAGGGGGTCAGATCAGTCACATGTTAGGTGTGGGCAAATAGGTCTTAAATTCCAGCAACACCCTGTTCTTACTAAGTCAGATCCTTACTCTCCCAGCTGTGGCTTTACTTTTAGACCATCATCTCCACAATATAATATCTGATTCTCCAGTTCTTTCCATCACACCGCATCGCTTGCAGAATATGAAATAGAAGGTAATGGATAATAAACCAAATGGTTAAGGTAACTTCTTAAGGAGGCCCGAGAAATGAAAGCTTCTGAAAAGGCAGACTCAATACGATCTAAACTTTGTACAGTCTCTTCAGAAATACCAAGTGAAAACCGAAGGCAAAGTGATGACAAAGGTGTGCAGGACAAGTAGATAGGGAAGCATCTCAAGTGGAACAGCCTTTTTATTCTAGTTCAACAGTGAGGATTTTCCTTTTTTTTTTAATTTTATTTATTTTTGAGAGAGAGAGAGAGAGAGAGACAGAGCGTGAGAAGGGGAGGGGCAGAAAGGGAGACACAGAATCCGAAGCAGGCTCCAGGCTCCGAGCCCGGCGCAGGGCTTGAACCCAGGAATTGTGAGATCATGACCTGAGCCAAAGTTGGACGCTTAACCGACTGAGCCCCGCAGGCACCCCTATAGTGAGGATTTTCGGTTTAAAATTTCTTCTCTGGGGTGTCACTGATGGCTTCTCACAAAACTCTGAAGAATAAGATTGAGGGATAAATGTGTAAAGGCTCAGTGATCTGCAAAGATCGTGTGCTAGGACCATGAAATGGGAAGCGAGGCGGGGGAAAGGGCAGCCAGGAGATGACCCTGAGGCCCCCTGACCCCTGTGTCACAACCGTTCCCCCAGGGTGTAGCACACCCGGACGACAGTGTGCTCCCAGTGTCTACACTGCACTTCCTGGCTGGACCTACGTATACTTGCAACATGACTTCATCCCACTGGAACCAGCTGTCCCAGCATCCCAGAGACCAAGGGGCTTCCAAGGGTCAGGACTTAGTGCCTAAAATCACTATAGTCTCAGGCAAAGTGGGAAAGTTGGTCCTGTTTGTATACATGCGAGCCAAGAACACCAGAGTTAACGTCTAGCTAAATTAAAAGTCTTATGTCTTTATACCTCCTGGCATCATCGTTCGGCAGAGTGATTGCACACAGACATGTAAGATGGGCAACATTATTCACTTAAATTGGTCGAACGAGTGAATGGCTATGCATTGACTGCACAGTAAAAATTCAGATAGGTGAAAAGGATTAAGCAGTACAAACTTCCCCTGAAAGAACTAAGTAAGTCATGGGGCACCTGGGTGGCTCAGTCCATTAAGCATCTGACTTCGGCTCAGGTCATGATCTTACAGCTCTTGAGCTCCAGCCCCACGTCGGGCTCTATGCTGACAGCTCAGCGGAGCCTGGAGCCTGCTTCGGGTTCTGCGTCTCCCTCTTTCTGCCCCTCCCCTGCTCGCTCTCTCTCTCTCTCTCTCTCTCTCAAAAACAAATGAACATTAAATATTAAACAATAAATAAATAAGTCATGGAAATGAAAATTATAGCACAGGAACCTCATCAGAACTGTAATACACTTATGGTGAGCCTCTGGTAAAGTATAGAATTGTTCAATCACTATGGTGAACGTCTGAAACTAAATTTACTCTGTCCACTCTACTGCAACTGAAAATTGTCAAAATTAAAACCTTAAACCAACAACTTCCAGTGCGCATCTCGAGTCCCAAACACTTCCCTGCACTCCACACGGGCATACCCAAGAGTCTACTGGTTAGCCCCACTTGCTTATCTATCGCACAGGCTTCTCAAACTTGTCCCGTCCACACCAGGACAGCCAGTCTTTGTGAATGGCATCATCTTTCACCCAGACTGCAATCCCTTCCCTGGTTTCTCTTGTTCTCTTACCAGATTCAGTGTGCCACCAGTTTCCGGGTGATTCTACACTTGTGCTCCAAACGTCCTTCCTTATCTACTCCCACCTCTGTACCTTCCTGAGGTCCTCACCATTTCTCAGAGCCTGCCCACTGGCCTCTTGCCTTCAGCTGGGGTCAGAGGAGAACTCTTCCACACCCGTGTCTTTAGGTGTGTGGTCTTGTCTTCCTTGTCTTCTCATTTATTGAACACGTTCCTCTTGGGTTTTGAAAGGTAGCTCGGATCTGACCTCAGAGGAATCCTCGTGGATATGTGGCCCTGTCCCAGCCACCCCAGGGTGGATGACTCTCCTGATCCCTCACTCCCCTATGAGAATGCAAGTCCCTCGGAGGCAGGGACAATGTGTGCGGTGTCTCTGGTTCCCAATGCTGAGCACCATCGCCCAGGACAGACACACGGCAGCCACCACCGGGCTGGTTGGAAGGGGAGGAAGCAGAAGCACCAAGCTGGGGTGGGAGCTGAGCCCACAGCCTGCACAGAGAGCCTCCCAGGCCCTCCCATCTTGCTGTTTTGCCTATTTACCATCTATTCTGCCTCAAATGTGCAGTGGTTAAGAATATACTTTTTTGGAGGAAAAAAAAAAGTGAAGTCTATGGCCATTCTAAATTCACTGGAGCCACAACTAAGAAGGCAAGATTCTCTTAACCACAGGAAGAACAGAAAACTCTTTTTGATAATTTATTCTTCAAGAACCTGAATCTCCATGAGCTCAAGCTAGTCAGATCACAGAAGTGTAACTTTCACCAACACATCCCTCTCCATATTTACAGACTACATCAACTTTGTTTCCATGAGGACCAGGAAAGACAGTTTTAGAAGCGATGCCCTGCCCAACACAGTTCTGCCCCGCCCCCACCCCAACCCCCACAGGGGAAGAGTCACCATCCTGCCCTGTGCCAGCTTGGGATTGCTGGGGCCAGCACGGTGCGACCACACTTAAGGTAGGAAGTTCAAGTCTCCATAAGAATGTTTTCTGGGGATGTGTGGGTGGCTCAGTCAGTTAAGGGGCTGGCTCTTGATTTATGTGCAGGTCATAATCTCATAGTTCATGAGTTTGAGCCCCACATGGGCACTGTCAGTGCAGAGCCCGCTTGGAATTCTCTCTCCCTCTCTCTCTCTCCTCCCCCCACTCAAAAATAAATAAATAAACTTAAAAACATGAAAAAAGAATGCTTTCTCAAATCCTGACACATAATGAGGGGTAACTGATATCAAAGAAGTTTTGAGTTGAACAGTGGCAAAAAAGTAAGATGTTATTTCGGAATTAAAGGCACAATAAATGCTACGACCAACTACCTTCATTCTGTGCTGATATGTTTCAGAAGGCTCTCGTAAAATATTCTTTGGCTATTTTGCCAGAAGGGAAATTAGGAAAAGGAAACTCCACAGATTTTTACATCACTTAGCAACAAAGAGGGTCCCAAATCCAACCGACAAGCAAATTAATTCAGAATGTTGGAAGTTGGGAAATTCTGGTCATCAATTCTGAATAGATTTTATTTTCAGGTGTACCGTCAGGGGCACAGAACAGACAAACAACACAGGGTCCAGAGCCCTCTCACTTTACAGCACATCTAAGAAAAGACGCAGCTAATCTCCATTTGTCTCTGCAGACGAACTGGCAACAGAGAGTGTGGCTCATTTTGTAGATTGTTAACCTCCAGCTCATCAGACTGTGTTGTCGGCCAAGAAAGTGACAGGTTGAATTGTGGTCATCTGTAAATCATCTTATTTTGTCTTTCAGGATGAAAACCATCAACACACAATTGATGTCAGGTATTAGAACACAAACAATACATTGCTAATATTCTTACGACACAACACATTCTCCTCATTAGACTCTACAATCCTACTATTGCTTAAAATTAAAAAAAAATAACTTTCAGAGTATTAATTGCACTCTTATGGGAAGGGTGTTCTACTTAGTGCTGAAAACGGGCAGAGCATGGTACCTGTCTTTTGAAAAGTGCATGATCTGTACCTTATTAAAAACGGCTTTTAAAGCTTGGAGAGATTCATTCAGAAAATCTGCTTTAAAATGCAAAGCCACTACGCACCAGGGAAGATGTTATTTGGGAACCAAAAGTGAAAGACAATCTATGTAACAAACACTAAAATAATAGCAAGAAGATTATATTTTCTCAAGAAAATTATATTAATCACAGAGCTGGAATACTTGCATCAAAATACTTTATCCTAACCAAATAGATAAGGGTCAAGGACAAGACCGCGACTCACTGTAAAATCCTTTTTTTTTTCCTCTTCTCCTATTATTTTTCTCCTATTATTTTTTTTCCTTTTCTCCTATTATTTTGCAGAGAATAGCAATGCTACTAATAACTGGCAACATTTATTAGACACAGTCCTTGGAAAGTTAAAGATTCTTCATGAGCACAACAGGCAGCTTAGTAGCTTTATCACTTTGGACAGAACTAAAAGCAGACCTACCTTCTTATACACAAGCTATTCTGAGAGCTGAGGAGATATTTCAGTTATGTAGAAGTCAGTACGGCGGAAGGATCATGAAACCAAGCCACCGATCTGATGGCGGTGGCCCTGGTGGGGGAAAAAAAAGAATCTGGAGCTCCCTGCTGGCCAGCCTTTACTCTCTAAGTGGCTAGATGTGGGAAGGCGACTGGACCCGTAGGTATGGGAGCGGATCTAATCAAGGGGCTCATACAGGGTCCTTTAAGATCTTGTACACAACAGATTGAATACCTTAGGAACTGTGAAAGCTGTTCCAGTGTGCACTGGGTGAATACATTCTGACTAATGGTGGTCCCAGGCATGAACGTCCAGCTAAGCCCAGACGTGCATTTGAAGCCAGTTTCCACCCTCCCCATTAACTGTTTACCCTGAGCAGGGCAATCGCTCTCATTTTCAGAAGATTTTTTATCAGCTTTGTAAAAATCAGGGTGATGATGTCTGATTCTCAGGGCTCGTGGGAGAATGAGACCCCATTCCAGATGTATCCAGCACAGAACAAAATGAAAAGGACAGCGGCCGTTTTTCTTTGTTACTGTGACAAGCGACCCCACACCTTTAACTATGGAGATGTGTCTTTCACGGTCCGAGGTTTGAAATGTGCTCTCTGAACAGACGTGGAGGAAGTTTGGAATCCGTGTTTCTCATTCTCAAACCAAGCGATTTTATCTATTTGCTCATGTCGCTTACCTATCTCCTTTGAAGTGGGTCTAACTAAGACTACTTTAGCATGTGGGGAGTGCTTTGGAACCAAGAAACAGGTTTGTGGAAGGAATAGTAGTGAATGGGAGTATCTTGACAACGAAAAAATGATGGAGACGTTTCAGTCCACCCAGAGACGCGTCAAGGAAGAAATAGGCAAGCAAGGAACAAAAAATAGCTAATGCAATTTAGAATTCCTGCCTATTCGAATATATTAAGTATAAAGAAAGTAAAAGTATAAAGAAAGTATTAAGTATAAAGAAAGTAAAAGCTAGTGCAGCCCGCACAGTTAAGAAAATGTGGGTTACACAGCAGGTGCTAGTTAATTTATTTACCTCTTGGCTTCAGATCTGCTCCACATCGCCTGCTCTGTGACCAGAGCTGAACATGGTGAATGTTTCTCTTTGCCCAAGTGAAGTGACGTTAAGCTGGGTCAGTTAAGGCATTGGAAGGATCCAGGAGGAGGAAGGAGTTTCTCCGTGCTCCTCTCTCCAGCTGTGGACAGCAGCCAGGAGCACCGACACCTCTCCGCCGGCAGCTTCTCCAAAGCCTCTGGAGTGGCTGGCGATCTCTCCATAAATAGACTTAGCGCCCTCCCAGACTGCTGTGTGGTCCGCAAGACATAGCACCTCCCCAATTTCAGCACAACACAGTCACACTGGGCCTGTCCATTTTCCAGTGAACCATGGCTGTGCTGTATAGATCTCGTCCTGGGAGCGGGGCCTCCCCCTCCACACCATTTGTTTCTTCTCTGGGTGGACGTGACTCAGCCCCAGAGGCAGTAAGTTCTCCCTACACCTGCAGTGCCTATGTTCTTTTACCCATGAGTACATCATGCCCCATTTTCCCAATTCCTCATCCACTGAACATTATAGCAAACTTCCTCGTTTTCAAATGACTCTGTGGTTTCTGCCTTTTGAGTGGACTCTGGTGCTGTAGATATTAAAACTGAAATAGCTAATATTGGAAAGGAATCTGGCAGCTAAAACAATAAATCTGGGATGTAGATGAATGGTTGTAAGGCAATATAAAAATGAGGCCCAGGGAGGAATCCTGTCTTTGTTTCCTTGTTCTTTTACATGCAAGGGAAGAGTTAGCTGAGTGTTGTTAACAGCAAATATAGTAACGAAATTAAAGAGTTATGAAGAGTTATTAGAAATTTATGGGGATTTATCTGTTGGTCTGTAAACAGTCTGAAGCGAGAGTCCAGTATGCTTTCTGTTGCATAGAATTAGAACTGCATGATGAAAATATTGTATTTATATATATATGTATATATATGTATGATATATATATATTTTATATATAAAATATTGTATATACAGACATATATATATATATATATATATATATATATATATATAGTCTTCCTAGTATTAAAAGTCACTTTTTTACAAGACAATTTGGGCGAGGGATAACGGAAAAAAAACCCCACCACCCCAAAAAAGTCAAGCAGCACATGCTTTGTATTCACAAATTTCCTTGTCTTAAATGAGAAGCAAATACAAGAAATTAAATAATTGTATTTCTTTAAAAATGGAAATAATGCTCTCCCCTGCAATGTACAAAAGGATGCTTTATGTATTTTAAGATGAAATGGTTGACGGTATTTAATTTAACAACTTTAAAACTGAATCTAGAGATCTACATCCAGAATAGTGGCAGCTGGAATACAGAATATGTGCTCCAGAGCACAACAATCATAACTGGTGAGAAGTAGCAAGAAAAAAAAAAGCCTCTGGAAATTGTCCTAGAAACCTACATCAAAAGAAGAAACAATAAAAGAAGAAGAAACATTTAATCTGGAAAATCTGGCTTATTTTCAGAAAATGATAAGAAGATCCTAAAATTCATGGGGATATTCAAAGAATCTACAATAACCAAAGCAATCATGAAAACAAAGAAAAAGTAGAGACTCACACGTCCCTATTTTTTTATTTTAAATTTTTTTTAACTTTTACTGATTTTTGAGACAGAGAGAGAGAGAGCATGAACGGGGGAGGTTCAGAGAGAGATGGCGACACAGAATCTGAAACAGGCTCCAGGCTCTGAGCTGTCAGTACAGAGCCCGACGTGGGGCTCAAACTCACAGACTGTGAGATCATGACCTGAGCCGAAGTCAGACGCTCAACGGACTGAGCCACCCAGGCGCCCCTCGTCCCTATTTTAATACTTACTACAAAGCTATGGTAATCAAGATTATGTTATACTGGCATAATTATAGGCATGTTGATTAATAAATAGAATTCAGAACCCAGAAATAAGGTTCACAGAAACAGTCCACTGAGTTTTGACAAGGATGCAAAAACAATGCAGTGGAAAATGAATGGGCTTTTTGACAAAAGGGCTGAGACCAATGGGTATACACATTGAAGAGAATGACGTGGAACCCGTTCACACATCATAAAAAAATCAGTTCGTAATGAATCATAGGCCTAAGTATAAAAAATTTCTAGGACTCTTTCAGAAAAATATAGGGGTAAATCCTTGTAACCTTGGATTAAGGTGAGGTTTCATAGATATGACATCACAAGCACAATCAACAAAGAAAAAACTACTGGACCTCATCAAAATTAAAAGCTTTGTTTTTCTAAAAACATCATCAAAAAAGTGAAGAGACAACCCACAAAACTGTAGAACATTTTTGGAAATCACTCGATATGATAAGGGACTACTATCTGTAATATATAAAGGTTTCTTAGAAAAAATAAACAGAAAAATTACTCAATTAAAAATGGGCAAAAAATGGGCAAAAAATAAAAAGGAAAATTACTCAATTAAAAAATGGGCAAAAATTCTGTATAGACACTGCTCCAAAGAAGATATACATCTGGCCAAGAAGCACATGAAAAAGGTGCCCAAAATCATTAGCCGTGGAGGAAATGCAAATCAAAGCCCACAATTACATCAGTTCAAATCCGCTAGAATAACTCTAACCAAAAACATTCTTAAGAACAAGTACTGATAAGGACGCAGAGAAATTGGAACACTACTCTACAGCTGATAGAAATGTAAAGTGGTATCATCATTTTGGAAAACACTCTAGAAGTTCCTGAAAACATGGCCATATTATCCACCAAATACAGTCCTAGTTATCTACTCAAGAAAAATAAAAACAAGTCGACATAAGAACTTGTACACAAATGTTTATACCATTACTCATAATTGAAAAAAATGGAAACAACCCAAATGTCCATCAACAGATGAGTAAATGTGGTGTATGTCCATAAACCTGAACATTATTCAGAAATACAAAGAAAAGACCACATTTTGTGTGACTGCGTTTAATAGGAAATGTCCAAAAAAGGCAGATCCATAGCAACAGAAGAGAGACCAGTGTTTGCTTAGGGCTGGAGGGGTTGAGGGAAAATGGGGAATGATAGAAAATAGATACAGGATTTCTTTTTTTGAGTCGATGAAAATGTTGTAAAATTGATTGCGGTGATGGTTGCATAACTCTGGGACTATATTAAGAACTACTGAATTTCACATTTGAAATAAGTGAATTTTAGGGTATGAATTATATTTTGGTAGCTTTTATTAAAAAGAAATACAGCTCAGGGCTGGGGTACAGAGTATAATAGAGGATACTGAAATTAAAATTCACCATAATTTCCACATCCACATTATATTGAAAGACACCTATGCTAATTAAATTTGAGAATGAAAAAAAAATGGAATGCAAAACACCTGCATTAATTCAGTTTGAGAATGAATAAAGAAGAGTGACCAGAAGACTGGAAAAGTTTCCTGGTTTTTCAAAGGAGGAATGAGGAGGAACTCAGAATCTTGAGATTGGTGAGTTTCCCCCTCTCCCTAGAGGTCCCTTTCCTCCCTACTGCCCTTAAAAGATTCTTACTGGAGCCTCACAAGATCCCGTTCAGATATCTCCTCCTCTTCCTTAACATTTCCTCAAGGATAGATCTTCCTGTGCTACTGACTATATCAGTACATATAAATATATATATTGACTATATATGGAGACAATATAGCCAGTTTCGGTAAAAGGTCAATCCCTATATTTATGAATCCACATGCATTTGATCATCGGCATTCCTTGCTTGAAGGAAAGTCCTCCTGGCAAAGAGAAGAGACACACAATAGAAGTGCCTCAGATAAAATCAAGGAGAGAGCTGTGATTCCCTTTCGGCGTTAAGGGAAGAAACTATTTCCTAAGTCCAATTCATTTCCTCTTCCACTCTCAAAAATGTTCTAATTTAGAGGGTTAACTAATCGCCTTCACTGTACCATGGTCTGCACCAATATGGATGGGAAGGAGGAGGCTAGAAGTCCTACCATGGTGTTTAGGCACTGAGAGAGTCTGAGTCAGCAACCTTTGGTTCCCTTCTGTCACGCGCAGCATAGAGGAGATACACAAGTTCTCACACGGCCGTGTGGAAGCACACAGGAGAGGGCTGCTTCCCGCACCATAGTGAGTGGGGACCACAAGGAAGCAGCTGCAAAATGGATGGATGGCTCGACTCCAGCAGCCTGATGGAGTCTTTAGGTGGGTGAGCCCAATCAACAAGAGCCTACCTAGGTTGCTTAGGCATCAGGAATGTATGGAACCTATCCCATTTCTGAAAGACTAGAGCACAGATCATTCCATCCGTGGACCCTTTGATGAAGAACGCAGCAAAGACATGAGCAGGTCCCAAGGACCTAGCCTACACCTCCATTGGACATCAGCCCAAACAGCATCAAACCAGACATGCTTCCTGCCTCTATCAGGATGTCACAATACTGCCTTTCTTTTTTTTTTTTCCTTTTTTTCCTTCCCCCCCTTTCCTTCCCTTCTTTTTTGCCCTGTGCATGAGGGGAAAGGAAAAGGAGGGGAAAGGAGAAAAACACCAAAATGTGGTGAATTTACTCGAGAGACTAAATTTGCCTGAAACGTAAGAGTTTTCTGCTAGGAGAAGCTAACAGTTAATTTTCACGCTTACACCTGATAATACACCCCACACCACCCTCGGTACGTGTCATCAGAGGGAATAGGAGGTTCGAAGGAGGGTGAGGCCATAAATTGACAAGAGATGAGTTTATTTTGAGGTTTAGGAAGTGTCTTATTCATCTTTTGTTTCCAGTGCCCAGGTCCTAGGATATACTTACTAGTGCCTAGACCCTAGGGTATACTGGTGAACGTGGGAGTCATATGCTTCCCGAATTTGCACTCTAAAGGAGTAGGAATACTCAATAAAGATTAAGGACATATGAACAAATCTTCTTGGACAACATTCCATTTTACTGTGCTAAACATATGCCCTGTATGTTCTATGTTTATACTACTGGGCCATGCAATATTATGGTAAAGCAGAAAAATAATGTGAGGTACTAATTAGGATAGATTTGTCTTCCTCCCAAGAGGCTGCCAACAGTTGGGGGGGTGTGTAGGAACACACCCTAGTCTCAAAATGGGAAGGAAATGCTGCAGTGTCTGTTCGTTAGATGATTGCCAAAGACAGAAGGCAGATATATAGGATTATAAACTTAATCAAAGTCCCATCAGCATAAGATTTTCAAGTGCCAAGTACTGGGAGAGACAGAATTTTTTGTTGTTGTTGTTACCATTCAAATGTACAAGAGGAGAAATGGAAAGAAAGAACGTTAGTGTTTGGGGGAACTTTAGTTTGTAGAAGGTCAGCTATTAGTCGTTATAGGCATTTGACTGCCCAATACACCCACATTCCTGTAGTATCTCAGGCTGACCAGACATGATGCTAGTCACCGACGAGCTATCCAAAACCTTCTGCATTATTGCAAAAAGAAACCCATGGGCAGGGGAAAGGACAAATGGCCAAAGAGGCATACCTGAAGCAGGGTGTGGGGGTGGAAAAAGAGAGGTGAGAATAGCAATGTATAAAGGTGTTTAGAATGAGAAATTATTACTCTTATTACCATTCAATGATACCAAAAGTCGGATAACTATGGAGAAATGACCCACACTCTTGACTCAATGGGAGTAGAGGTTTATATAGACTAGTCTTTTGAGGGAAGCAATCCCACTCTCTGTGGTCTTAAAAACATTTTAAGATGGGTCACTGTCTTAAAATTGGCTTCATAAGAGCGAGACATGGGTCTCTCCTGTGTATTCTTTCCAGATAATCTTGGACCACTTAAGAAATAGGCCATGACAGGGAAGAAGATGCAAGAGACAAAAGAACTAGGAAGGAGGAGGAAGAGGGAGAGGAAAGGGAAGGAATAGGAGAGGGAAGGGCATTTGACAGAGGCCATTGAGGAAGTAGAGCCATGGAGATGTATTTAGGTTAGGGGAAAAAAACCAACAAAGACACACAACTGAGATTCACTTCAAAGACATATCATGATAAGAAATCCGGCCAAAATATCAGGAAAAAATGATGATGTTTATGGTTTGTTTGTTTGTTTGTTTGTTTGTTTGTTTTGTCAGGTGATGAAAAGCTCCATTTGGAACATGAACCAAGAAGTTTGGACAAACAAATGCCAACTGGTATCACAATGTGTTGAGTTATTCAAGAGCTACCAATCACAGTTCTTTTTTTTTTTCTTGTGTTTCTTTGACTTAAAGTTTTTTAAATATTGCAGGACACACAGAACTGACATATGATAGATTCTTCATTTCCAGTAATTTGTGGAGAATATTTTTATTTCCATGCTCCCCAACTCCCACAAATGCCATCTTGACAAATGGATAAGTGGAAGACAATTATTCATTTCCATTTTATCTATTTTAGCAAACTCTGTGTTCCTGAAAAGAGAAGGCCAAGATGTTAAGAATCCTTGCTTTATGTTGGAGGAAGAAAAAATAATTAAAATAAAATCATTTTGAAAATGGTAACCAAGAGAGGCTAGGGCAAAGAGTTTGTGGAAACAGTGATGGCATAAGATGTAAGCATTTATCTGACTATTCATGTACCATTTCTATCTGTCAAAATATTTTATAAAATTTAAGCTAGATCAATTATCAACACAAATACTGAACACTCAAGTGAGGTATTATAGAAAAATTAAAGGATAGGCATATACAAATAATGGTATTTATTATAATATTTATATATGGAAAGAGGAAATTGTATTAAAGTGTGCACTATTATCATTAAAGCTTTAAAAACAGAATGAAAATAAGTACATCAAACAGATAATATTGTAGATCTAATGGACACAGCTGAATTTTTTACTGTGTAAGGAAAACGTAAATGTTAACTGTCAATGAATCCAAAGACTGGCGAAGTTCATCGTACTGTTCTTTCCGTTTGTCTATAACTTTGAACATATTCAAAATTTAGAAAAAAAAAGTTTTTGGGGAGAATCTATTCATTCACATTCTTTAAACAAAAAATTCCAAATATTCTAAAATACACCTGGTTTATTTTCTATAATGGAATATTTAAAAAGAAAATTTAAAGTACCATGAAGTTGTTCATGTTACGTGATCGTATGAATTGGTTTGCAGTGTTTATATGAAACGTATAGATTTGACTATGAAAAAATAATTTTAAACACTTCAATATGTATACTGTATGACATATATGCATGAAATAAGCATAACTATGTTTATGCCAATGGCCAAGCCTGGCTTCACTTTCCATTCAGCTTTAGACAGGCTAATTTCGGACTAGAGGCCCTGACCTCCCTCTTCTCAGAGCGTTTATCTTAGAAAATTTGCAATAGTAAATTCTTTTTCTGCCCCTTTGACATGTAAATCTTTTTAAGGGTCTCCTCTCAGTTTTTCAGCTGAGGAACCTCTTTCTCAAGGACCTTGGAGCCATTCCTGAGAAATGCAACCATCAAGAAAGATAGGCCCTCTGTGGGAAGGCAAAATCCTAATCTCCAAGGGCACCAATTAGCAAGCGCAGGGAAAAGCTGGGCAAATGCAAGGAGGAGGCAATGTTCTAGGCACTCCCATTGACTGGCCTCCCCACAACACTCTCCAGCACTTTCCTGGGCTTCCTCAGGGCTTAAAGCCTCGCTGCCTTTTGCTCAGCAAAGGAGAGCTCAATGTCGCTTTCCTTTGCTGTAGTTGGCAATGAACTCTTCTTTTCCCGTTTAACTTGGTTTGATAGAATTATTGTTTTGACAGCAGAGTGTATCTCATAAAACAAATGAGAGAATCATGTAAACTTTTTTTTTTCCTGCCAACTTTTCCAAAAGGAACTCAAGAAAATGCATTTCTGGAAATATCCATGTTGTGAATATTGTGAATACTTCCAAAGTATCAGGCAAACCTAAAACTCCAGGGTAAAACAAATAGCCTGTTACCACATTATATTTTTGTTAATATTTAATCTTACCAAAATGTGTGAAACAGAAACATTCACCAACTTAAAATCAGCTGAAACTTTATTTCCCAATTTCAATATTCTTTCTTTTTAAAATTTTTTTTTCCACGTTTATTTATTTTTGGGACAGAGAGAGACAGAGCATGAATGGGGGAGGGGCAGAGAGAGAGGGAGACACAGAATCGGAAACAGGCTCCAGGCTCTGAGCCATCAGCCCAGAGCCTGACGCAGGGCTAGAACTCCCGGACCGCGAGATCGTGACCTGGCTGAAGTCGGACGCTTAACCGACGGCGCCACCCAGGTGCCCCCAATATTCTTTCTTTTTAAAGGGCTGTTAAACAATTGATTTCATTTTGGCAGGTGTGCAGTTTCCTACATCCATTAAAGGATAGCATTTTATGCTATTATTAGCATAGAGTAAATATACCTCACTAAAATGTTAGGCGTAATATCTTTACAAGTGCATATAAGAAGGGAATAACACTGCCAATCAAACATATCAATCATTAAAGATCATAAATCTGATCATAAATATTAGTTCTTTTTTTTATATGAAATTTATTGACAAATTAGTTTCCATACAACACCCAGTGCTCATCCCAAAAGGTGCCCTCCTCAATACCCATCACCCACCCTCTCCTCCCTCCCACCCCCCATCAACCCTCAGTTTGTTTTCAGTTTTTAAGAGTCTCTTATGCTTTGGCTCTCTCCCACTCTAACCTGTTTTTTTTTTTTTTTCCTTCCCCTCCCCCATGGGTTCCTGTTAATTTCTCAGGGTCCACATAAGAGTGAAACCATATGGTATCTGTCTTTCTCTGTATGGCTTATTTCACTTAGCATCACACTCTCCAGTTCCATCCACGTTGCTACAAAAGGCCATATTTCATTTTTTTCTCATTGCCATGTAATATTCCATTGTGTATATAAACCACAATTTCTTTATCCATTCATCAGTTGATGGACATTTAGGCTCTTTCCATAATTTGGCTATTGTTGAGAGTGCTGCTATGAACATTGGGGTACAAGTGGCCTTATGCATCAGTACTCCTGTATCCCTTGGGTAAATTCCTAGCAGTGCTATTGCTGGGTCATAGGGTAGGTCTATTTTTAATTTTCTGAGGAACCTCCACACTGCTTTCCAGAGCGGCTACACCAATTTGCATTCCCACCAACAGTGCAAGAGGGTTCCCGTTTCTCCACATCCTCTCCAGCATCTAGAGTCTCCTGATTTGTTCATTTTGGCCACTCTGACTGGCGTGAGGTGATATCTGAGTGTGGTTTTGATTTGTATTTCCCTGATAAGGAGCGACGCTGAACATCTTTTCATGTGCCTGTTGGCCATCCGAATGTCTTCTTTAGAGAAGTGTCTATTCATGTTTTCTGCCCATTTCTTCACTGGGTTATTTGTTTTTCGGGTGTGGAGTTTGGTGAGCTCTTTAGAGATTTTGGATACTAGCCCTTTGTCCGATATGTCATTTGCGAATATCTTTTCCCATTCAGTTGGTTGCCTTTTAGTTTTGTTGGTTGTTTCCTTTGCTGGGCAGAAGCTTTTTATCTTCATAAGGTCCCAGTAATTCACTTTTGCTTTTAATTCCCTTGCCTTTGGGGATGTGTCGAGTAAGAGATTGCTACGGCTGAGGTCAGAGAGGTCTTTTCCTGCTTTCTCCTCTAAGGTTTTGATGGTTTCCTGTCTCACATTTAGGTCCTTTATCCATTTGGAGTTTATTTTTCTGAATGGTGTGAGAAAGTGGTCTAGTTTCAACCTTCTGCATGTTGCTGTCCAGTTCTCCCAGCACCATTTGTTAAAGAGGCTGTCTTTTTTCCATTGGATGTTCTTTCCTGCTTTGTCAAAGATGAGTTGGCCATACGATTGTGGGTCTAGTTCTGGGGTTTCTATTCTATTCCATTGGTCTATGTGTCTGTTTCTGTGCCAATACCATGCTGTCTTGATGATGACAGCTTTGTAGTAGAGGCTAAAGTCTGGGATTGTGATGCCTCCTGCTTTGGTCTTCTTCTTCAAAATTCCTTTGGCTATTCGGGGCCTTTTGTGGTTCCATATGAATTTTAGGATTGCTTGTTCTAGTTTCGAGAAGAATGCTGGTGCAATTTTGATTGGGATTGCATTGAATGTGTAGATAGCTTTGGGTAGTATTGACATTTTGACAATATTTATTTTTCCAATCCATGAGCAGGGAATGTCTTTCCATTTCTTTAAATCTTCTTCAATTTCCTTCATAAGCTTTCTATAGTTTTCAGCATACAGATCCTTTACATCTTTGGTTAGATTTATTCCTAGGTATTTTATGCTTCTTGGTGCAATTGTGAATGGGATCAGTTTCTTTATTTGTCTTTCTGTTGCTTCATTGTTAGTGTATAAGAATGCAACTGATTTCTGTACATTGATTTTGTATCCTGCAACTTTGCTGAATTCATGTATCAGTTCTAGTAGACTTTTGGTGGAGTCTATCGGATTTTCCATGTATAATATCATGTCATCTGCAAAAAGCGAAAGCTTGACTTCGTCTTTGCCAATTTTGATGCCTTTGATTTCCTTTTGTTGTCTGATTGCTGATGCTAGAACTTCCAGCACTATGTTAAACAGCAGCGGTGAGAGTGGGCATCCTTGTCGTGTT
Organism: Felis catus; assembly: GCF_018350175.1. Classification (NCBI taxonomy): domain Eukaryota; kingdom Metazoa; phylum Chordata; class Mammalia; order Carnivora; family Felidae; genus Felis; species Felis catus. The sequence goes on from NC_058371.1 coordinate 4,195,154, forward strand.
CCTGATCTCAGGGAAAAAGCTCTCAGTTTTTCCCCGTTGAGGATGATGTTAGCTGTGGGCTTTTCATAAATGGCTTTTATGATCTTTAAGTATGTTCCTTCTATCCCGACTTTCTCAAGGGTTTTTATTAAGAAAGGGTGCTGGATTTTGTCAAAGGGCTTTTCTGCATCGATTGACAGGATCATATGGTTCTTCTCTTTTTTTTTGTTAATGTGATGTATCACGTTGATTGATTTGCGAATGTTGAACCAGCCCTGCATCCCAGGAATGAATTCCACTTGATCATGGTGAATAATTCTTTTTATATGCCATTGAATTCGATTTGCTAGTATCTTATTGAGAATGTTTGCATCCATATTCATCAGGGATATTGGCCTGTAGTTCTCTTTTTTTACTGGGTCTCTGTCTGGTTTAGGAATCAAAGTAATACTGGCTTCATAGAATGAGTCTGGAAGTTTTCCTTCCCTTTCTATTTCTTGGAATAGCTTGAGAAGGATAGGTATTATCTCTGCTTTAAACGTCTGGTAGAACTCCCCTGGGAAGCCATCTGGTCCTGGACTCTTATTTGTTGGGAGATTTTGGATAACCGATTCAATTTCTTCGCTGGTTATGGGTCTGTTCAAGCTTTCTATTTCCTCCTGATTGAGTTTTGGAAGAGTGTGGGTGTTCAGGAATTTGTCCATTTCTTCCAGGTTGTCCAATTTGTTGGCATATAAATTTTCATAGTATTCCCTGATAATTGTTTGTATCTCTGAGGGATTGGTTGTAATAATTCCATTTTCATTCATGATTTTATCTATTTGGGTCATTTCCCTTTTCTTTTTGAGAAGCCTGGCTAGAGGTTTGTCAATTTTGTTTATTTTTTCAAAAAACCAACTCTTGGTTTCGTTGATCTGCTCTACAGTTTTTTTAGATTCTATATTGTTTATTTCTGCTCTGATCTTTATGATTTCTCTTCTTCTGCTGGGTTTAGGCTGCCTTTGCTGTTCTGCTTCTAGTTCCTTTAGGTGTGCTGTTAGATTTTGTATTTGGGATTTTTCTTGTTTCTTGAGATAGGCCTGGATTGCAATGTATTTTCCTCTCAGGACTGCCTTCGCTGCGTCCCAAAGCGTTTGGATTGTTGTATTTTCATTTTCGTTTGTTTCCATATATTTTTTAATTTCTTCTCTAATTGCCTGGTTGACCCACTCATTCGTTAGTAGGGTGTTCTTTAACCTCCATGCCTTTGGAGGTTTTCCAGACTTTTTCCTGTGGTTGATTTCAAGCTTCATAGCATTGTGGTCTGAAAGTATGCATGGTATAATTTCAATTCTTGTAAACTTATGAAGGGCTGTTTTGTGACCCAGTATATGATCTATCTTGGAGAATGTTCCATGTGCACTCGAGAAGAAAGTATATTCTGTTGCTTTGGGATGCAGCGTTCTAAATATATCTGTCAAGTCCATCTGATCCAATGTCTCATTCAGGGCCCTTGTTTCTTTATTGACCATGTGTCTAGATGATCTGTCCATTTCTGTAAGTGGGGTGTTAAAGTCCCCTGCAATTACCACATTCTTATCAATAAGGTTGCTTATGTTTATGAGTAATTGTTTTATATATTTGGGGGCTCCGGTATTCGGCACATAGACATTTATAATTGTTAGGTCTTCCTGATGGATAGACCCTGTAACTATTATATAATGTCCTTCTTCATCTCTTGTTACAGCCTTTAATTTAAAGTCTAGTCTGTCTGATATAAGTATGGCTACTCCAGCTTTCTTTTGGCTTCCAGTCGCATGATAAATAGTTCTCCATCCCCTCACTCTCAGTCTAAAGGTGTCCTCAGGTCTAAAATGAGTCTCTTGTAGACAGCAAATAGATGGGTCTTGTTTTTTTATCCATTCTGATACCCTATGTCTTTTGGTTGGTGCATTTAATCCATTTACATTCAGTGTTATTATAGAAAGATACGGGTTGAGAGTCATTGTGATGTCTGTATGTTTTATGCTTGTAGTGATGTCTCTGGGACTTTGTCTCACAGGGTCCCCCTTAGGATCTCTTGTAGGGCTGGTTTAGTGGTGACAAATTCCTTCAGTTTTTGTTTGTTTGGGAAAACCTTTATCTCTCCTTCTATTCTAAATGACAGACTTGCTGGGTAAAGGATTCTCGGCTGCATATTTTTTCTGTCTAGCACCCTGAAAATCTCGTGCCAATTCTTTCTGGCCTGCCAAGTTTCAAAAGAGAGATCAGTCACGAGTCTTATAGGTCTCCCTTTATATGTGAGGGCACGTTTACCCCTTGCTGCTTTCAGAATTTTCTCTTTATCCTTGTATTTTGCCAGTTTCACTATGATATGTCGTGCAGAAGATCGATTCAAGTTACGTCTGAAGGGAGTTCTCTGTGCCTCTTGGATTTCAATGCCTTTTTCCTTCCCCAGTTCAGGGAAGTTCTCAGCTATTATTTCTTCAAGTACCCCTTCAGCACCTTTCCCTCTCTCTTCCTCCTCTGGGATACCAATTATGCGTATATTATTTCTTTTTAGTGTATCACTTAGTTCTCTAATTTTCCCCTCATACTCCTGGATTTTTTTATCTCTTTTTCTCAGCTTCCTCTTTTTCCATAACTTTATCCTCTAGTTCACCTATTCTCTCCTCTGCCTCTTCAAGCCGAGCTGTGGTGGTTTCCATTTTGTTATGCATTTCGTTTAAAGCGTTTTTCAGCTCCTCGTGACTGTTCCTTAGTCCCTTGATCTCTGTAGCAAGAGATTCTCTGCTGTCCTGTATACTGTTTTCAAGCCCAGTGATTAATTTTATGACTATTATTCTAAATTCACTTTCTGTTATATTATTTAAATCCTTTTTGATCAGCTCATTAGCTGTTGTTATTTCCTGGAGATTCTTCTGAGGGGATTTCTTCCGCTTGGTCATTTTGGATAGTCCCTGGCGTGGTGAGGACCTGCAGGGCACTTCCCCTGTGCTGTGGCGTATAACTGGAGTTGGTGGGCGGGGCCGCAGTCAGACCTGATGTCTGCCCCCAGCTCACCACTGGGGCCACAGTCAGACTGGTGTGTGCCTTCTCTTCCCCTCTCCTAGGGGCGGGATTCACTGTGGGGTGGTGTGGCCCGTCTGGGCTACTTGCACACTGCCAGGCTTGTGATGCTGGGGATCTGGCGTATTAGCTGGGGTGGGTAGGCAAGGTGCACGGGGGCAGGAGGGGCAGGCTTAGATCGCTTCTCCTTAGGTGATCCACTTCAGGAGGGGCCCTGTGGCAGCGGGAGGGAGTCAGATCCGCTGCCGGAGGTTTGGCTCCGCAGAAGCACAGAGTTGGGTGTTTGCGCGGAGCGAGCAAGTTCCCTGGCAGGAACTGGTTCTCTTTGGGATTTTGGCTGGGGGATGGGCGGGGGAGATGGCGCCGGCGAGCGCCTTTGTTCCCCACCAAACTGAGCTCTGTCGTCAGGGGGCTCAGCAGCTCTCCCTCCCTTTGTCCTCCAGCCCTCCCACTTTCCGAGCAGAGCTGTTAACTTATGACCTCCCAGACGCTAAGTCGCGCTTGTTGTGGGAACACAGTCCGTCAGGCCCCTCCGCTTTTGCCAGCCAGACTCGGGGCCTCTGCTTGGCCGGCGAGCCGCCCCTCCGCCCCGGCCCCCTCCCGCCAGTCCGTGGAGCGCGCCCCGCCTCGCCGCCCTTCCTACCCTCTTCCGTGGGCCTCTCGTCTGCGCTTGGCTCCGGCGACTCCGTTCTGCTAATCCTCTGGCGGTTTTCTGGGTTATTTAGGCAGGTGTAGGTGGAATCTAAGCGATCAGCAGGACGCTCGGTGAGCCCAGCATCCTCCTAAGCCGCCATCTTGCCCAAGAGTTCCATAAATATTAGTTCTTAAATATGAATGATGGAATAGTATTTTCTAGTATGTTAGTATTACGAATTGCCTTTCCAATATGATGCTTTGATATGCATTCAACATATTCAAAATGTTTACATAGAATATGAAAAATAAATACACCCCAATAGTTATACTGTATTTAGCACCATATATAAAATTATATTATGTGTTAAAATAGCATATGTTAAATCATAGTAATGAAAACCCCATCAAGCAAAGGAAACCTAAGTAAGTATGCAGGAAAGAAGCCACTGAAAATTTAAATCTAAAGAACACCGTTTGAACAGGTAGAGGTATTATTTCAAGATGACTTCCGCAAGGATATCTTCCATGGTTATTTTTTAAATTATAATGAAATTTTACAATGTGTTTTTACAACACTGAACGAGAATTTCATGTGAAAATCTCTGCTTTCCGTCAGCTGCTAGGAAACGTTCAGCTGTGAGTGCTTTCTAAACATCCCTCGACTGGCCTCAGAAAAGGCAACAAAAAGTCTGTCTCTTGGCAGAAAACTAAAAAGAAAAGTGATTAGCTTTGATTTCTTTTCACATCTCTACTTATTCTTGCCCCAGATTCTTCACAGGAAAAAAAAAAAATTAACAAGTCAATCTGTAAACAATGTTGAAAGTCCTTAACAATTTCTTCGTGTCTGCACAAAGCTCCTGGGGACTAGTTCCAGCTAATAATCTACTTCAATTCATATTCAATTAAATCAATTCATGGCAAGGAAATAAGGAGTCACTGTGCAGATTATTTAATTGACCCATTACTGAAAGTGTAGTTCCTGCACCTGGATGGGTTCAGATGTCCTGATTCCCGGCTCATTCCTTCCCTCTTTTTTTCCCTTAGACTTCCTAGCAGTCATGCTTCTAAACTCTTCATCAGATGAAGCTGTTTGTGTGCCTGTAAATCACCCAGTGAGATCGACCAACAGGGACAGAGATTCCGACTGAAAAGCACACAACTTCTTTCTCTACTGTGCTTATCAAACCTGCTGAGAAACTGTAATTTTAGGGGGGGAAATCCCTCTCTCTGTCTTTCTTCTTCGACACCCAGGTAATTATGACAATTTTTCCCCCCATCTGTGGTAACCACACCAGGTACAAAGCAAAACGTGGTAGGTTTGGGCAAACTAGTATTTTGTAAATCTCAGGCCCCGGAGTAAAAATAATAAAAACATAGATCTTAGGTGACATTTTATATATTTTTGTTTTTATGTTCAGTTTTGTTTAAGTGCTTTGGGAAAGAACCCGAGAGGGAGGAAGTGTAGAAATCAAAGAAAAGTAACTCTGAAAAGCAGAAGGATGTAGTTGATTGAACGCATTTTTTCATGTTTATTTATTTTTTGTGTGAGAGAGAAACAGAGCACGAGTGGGGGAGGGGCAGAGAGAGAGGGAGACACAGAATCCAAAGCAGGCTCCAGGCTCCGAGATGTCAGCACAGGGCCCGACGCGGGGCTCGAACCCATGAACCGTGATATCACGACCGGAGCCGAAGTCGGATGCTTAACCGACTGAGCCACCCAGGCACCCCTGAACACTGGTTTTATAGTCAGTACAGTAGGGAATCTGTTCCTGGATTAACAAATTAGTACTGAGATTTGGCAAGGCTGGATTGTGACGTCTTCAACTACAGGTTCCTGCAGTAACAATTCCTTGCTGTGGGTGGGTTACTACAATAGCCCTGCCTCTTCTCCTTGTTCCCCTTCCCAACTCCTTAGTTCCATGATCTCCAGTTCTCTCCTGGGAAACTCATGACATCCAAATATTCAAATGTAGCCCGGCTGTTTGAAACCCCTACCACTCTCTATCGTCTGCACTACCCTTCCTACACAGGGGTGCCTCCCAGGCTACCTTAAGCAAGGAAGCAGTGCAGGGGTCTCAGGTGTGCCCAGTGGGGGGGTGGTGGTGGGAGGGAGAGGTAGCAGACTCTGCTTGGGAAACCCCCAGCTTGCAGGTGGAGAACCTGAGAAAGTATCCCATTTGATATTCATGGGGTTACAGTTCTTTTTTAAAGCAATCACCAAGTTAGAAAAACAATTATTTACAAAACATTATAGAGGGGTGCTTGGGTGGCTCCGTCAGGTAAGCATCCGACTCTTGGTTTCAGCTTAGGTCAAGATCTCAGGGTTAGTGAGTTCAAGCCCCACAGGGAATCTGCTTGGGAGGCTCTGTTTTCTTCTCTCTTCCCCTACATTGGTCACTCTCTATCTGTGTCTCTCAAAATAAATAAACAAACATTTAAAAATAAAAAAAAAATAAAAATAAAGGAGAGAACATATCAAGTGTTTAGTGTGGCAGGAAAGATTTACTTTGTTAAGGCTCGGGCCAAAATTTCAAACTTTCTGCTTTAAGCTCTTGGAATACTGAAAGACTTCTATCCTCTGAACATGTACTATTCCTTTCTTTTAATGTTTATTTACTTATACTGAGAGAGAGAAAGGGAGGGAGGGTACAGGGGAGGGGCAGAGAGAGAGGGACAGAGGATCCTAAGCAGGCTCCGTGCTGTTAGCACCAAGCCTAACATGAGGCTCAATTCCATGAAGATCATGACCTGAGCCTAAATCGAGAGTCAGACGCTTAACCGACTGAGCCATCCAGGAGCCCTTGAATGTGGACTTTTCTTTCTCTTATGTGAATGAATTTACACAGGATCTCCCAGCTAATTCCTACTTCATCTATTCACTCACGCAGCCACAAGTGACTTTTCAAGATGCAACGTGAAAAACAAAACAAAACTGCCTATACCCACCTCAAGCTGAGTGCATGCTTCTTCCCTTACCTCTTAGTGTGTGTGTATGTGTGTGTTTATAAATATTGTGCTTAATGTAGCTTAGAGGACACTGCTAGGATGAGTCTTGCTCAGTGCTTCCTGCTATGTCTTAATCACCTTAGCATGTCCTGTGTTTTTCGCATAATGGATAATCAATAATTATTGAATTGAATTTAGCCGAAAGGGTAATTAAATTATCAGTTGGGCTGATTATAAATTACAACAGCATGAGGGACTTTCCAGCATGCTAGCTGATAGGAAGGGAATGACACCAACAATCAGGCGAACACCCAGGATCCTCATGGAGTCAGGCTTAAAGGGCCTGACACAAAAAGGGCAGGACTCTCTAAGCAGAGTCCGAGAGAGAAGAAACATCAGTGACAGTTCCAGGCTCCTTAGGGGACATTCTAGTAGTAAAAGCATGACTGTATATTACAGGGAAGAAAAAGAAGAGCAGTGTGAGTAGGTTGGTGAGGACCCTGGAACTCTCTGGATGAGTTTAGACTACTGCCTAAGTAGGAAGCAGAGAACAGACCATGCTTACCTAGAGGCAAGCACAGAAGGAGGACAGGGACTTGAACAATAGCCTTTTGTAAGTGGAAGAATTTGGAGAGCCAAAACTCCTGAGTGGACTGGGTATGGAGGGTGAGCCAAACCCTTGTGAGGACTGCCAGTCTGTGGGATTAAAAAGGAGTGTAGAAAATGGATGAAATACATCAATGTAAGAGAGGAAGCAATCAAAATCCTACAGGAGAAAACAGGCAACAATCTGTGACATCGACTGCAACAACTTCTTACTAGACACATCTCCAGAGGCAAGGGAAATAAAAACCAAAATGAACTACTTAGACCTTATGAAGATAAAAAGCTTCTGCACAGCGACATAAACAATCGACAAAACTCAAAGTCATCCAACAGAATGAAAGAAGGTATTTGCAAATGACACATCAGATAAAGGGTTAGCATCCACAATCTATAAAGAACTTATCAAACTCAACACCCAAAAAACATAATCCAGTGAAGAAACGTGCAAAAGACATGAACAGACATTCTTCCAAAGAAGAACATCCAGATGTCTAACAGACACATGAAAAGATGCTCATCATCATTCGTCATCAGCAAAATACAAATCAAGACCACAATGAGATACCTTCACACCTGTCAGAATGGCTAAAGTTAACAACTCAGACAATAACAGATGTTGGCAAGGATGCGGAGAAATGGGAACCCTGTTGCGCTGTTGATGGGAATGCAAACTGGTGTAGGTGTCGAAACAGTATGGAGATTCCTGAAAAGATTAAAAATATTAATATTGTGTACACTATGACCCAGCAATTGCACCACTGGGTATTTACCCAAAGGATTAAAAAAGGCTGATTCGAAGGGTCACGTACACCCCAATGTTTATAACAGCACTAACAACAATAGCCAAATTATGGGAAAAGCCCAAATGTCCATCGACTGGCAAAAGGATAAAGAAGACGTGGTGTATACATACAATGTAATATTACTCAGCCATCAAAAATAACGAAATCTTTCCATGTGTAATGACGTGGATTGAGCTAGAATGCAAGCAAAATAAGTCAGTCATAGGAAGATAAATATCATGATTTCACTCATATGTGGAATTTAAGAAAAAAAAAAGATGAACATATGGGAAAGGAAGGAAAAATAAGATAAAAACCAAGATAGAGGCAAACCATAGGAGACTCTTAAATACAGAGAACAAACTGAGGGCTGCTGGAGGGGAGGCAGGCAGGGGATGGGTTAAGTGGGTGATGGGCATTAAGGAGGGCAGTTGTTGAGATGAGCACTGGGTGTTATGTGTAAGTGATGAATCACTAAATTCTACTCCTGAAACCAATACTACACTGTGTGTTAACTAACTTGGATTTAAATAAAATTAAAATTAAAAAAATAAATATATACAATGCATGCTGTGACCATGTAAAAAATTACATTCAAAAAAAAGGAGTGCAAATGATTTGCTTGGGGCTAAAAGATATGATTGTAAGAGACAAAGCAAAATGACTGGTTTCAGGATCCTGCCATATTATCAGGTTAGGAGTATGATCTGGGGCTGAACACTGTGGGATGGACTGTATTAAGAGAACAAATTCAGATGGAGACAGGGAAACAGATCTCATCTAGAACCTAGATCTCACCTCCTCTACAGACTGGACTTCGTCTCGCTGCAGCCCAGGCCTCCACAGGCTTGTGTGGGGTCCCTGACGTCTCCTCTGACTCGATGCCCCGCTATCTCAAGACCAGTTCATTTGGGAGCCACCGTCTTACCACTTCCTTTGCTGCCAACATGAGGTAAACGGCTTCCTCCCAACCTGCTTTCCCCTCTTCTCCCACAGACCACAGGAGATGCACAAAAAAGCAGTCAGAACCACCCTTGTGAGTACCTGAATCATGCCACCCTCCGCCTCTTCTAATGGAGCAAAACCAAAGCCCTTCTCAGGACTCGCGATGCGGACATGTCCTGGCCCTTGGTGTTCTTGACCTCGCCTTCTTCCTCTCTCCTGGTCCTCCCCCTTCTCCACCTCTGGCCTCTGAGAGTTTCAACCCTGCCAGGTACACTTGCTTCTCAGGGCTACTCCTCTCTCCAAGGCCCTCTTCCTCCAGGCAGGCAAAAGCTACCCCCTCATCTCCTTCAAACTTTACTCCAAACTCACTTCTCCACTGTGGCATTACACGGCTACCGTATTTTCAGTTAACCCTCCCATGGCCTTTTCTCTCTCTTCCCTCTTTTATTTTTCTCTGTAAAATTATTACCTGAAATTAATTCCCTCACAAGATTCGAAGTGCTGTGTCCAGGACTCTTATGGCTCATAGCAGGCACTCAATAAGTACGAAAATAATGAATTAATGATTGAATGAATGAATGGGTGAACAGAATTACTAAGCCCTATGAAAGGAATTCAAGACCATTTAGACATTATATTCCAAAGCACTGAGAGCATATGTAGAACCAGATATTAATATAAAATCTAACATTGATGTACAGGTAACAGCTCATCAACTACTTTTTCTTACGATAACCATCTTCATAATGAGATTATTGAACTCTGCTCCTGAGCTTTGGGAATTTGTGAAGAACAACAGGAAATACAAGAATAAGGACAAAAATAACAAGAAGTAAAATAAACTGAGGAAAACAATGAATAACTCTGAAATGGACCCAGACGCTCAGACAGCACTCTGTGACTAAGGACACTCTCCGGCTTGATCTCGACCTAGTTTTCCTTTGGGCTAAGTCCTTTCCCTTCTTTTTTCTTTTCTTTTCTTTTCTTTTCTTTTCTTTTCTTTTCTTTTGTCTTCTTTTTTTCTTCCTTTCTTTCATTCTTTCTTGTGAGCAATTCTAAACTCTACAAATAATACATACCTTACAGCCATGCAAATGATTCCATTCCACAACCATGTAAAGGGATGTTTTTCATGATATCCCTCCCTAAATTACAATAAACCAGTTTTGTATCTACTTGTAATTTAGTTCAGCATTACATCCTGTTTATATATGTGGGTTCTTTGAATTGTCTTTGAACAATTTGTCACATCTTATTAATTTCCTTCTGAATTATATTAACATAATCATTTTACATTTATATGAAATGCATAATTACATTATTTTTAAAATTAGTTTCACAGAACTGAGACCTTATCCCATGCCAGTCCCTAACTAATTTAATCCTAACTCTAATGCTATGGAGATACAGACGCTTAGAGTCTTATGTTCCCAGAGCTCACAAAAAGGGCATCCTATTTAAATAAAAAACAAGAATACATTTTATAAAAAGTCAAACTTATTAGCAAAAGCCAGAGGAGGAAAGAGTGATCACGAAAATGGATCATGTTCCTAAAAACATTTACAGGGGCGCCTGGGTGGCTCAGTCGGTTGAGCATCCGACTTCAGCTCAGGTCACAATCTCACGGTCCGTGAGTTCGAGCCCCGCGTTGGGCTCTAGGGTGATGGCTCAGAGCCTGGAGTCTGCTTCCGATTCTGTGTCTCCCCTCTCTCTCTGCTCCTCCCCCATTCATGCTCTGTCTCTCTCTGTCTCAAAAATAAATAAACGCTAAAAAAAATAAAATAAAAAAAAACATTTACAGCAGACTTCAATTTCCTCATTTGGGAAGGTTTCTTGACAGGCTGATAATCAGAGTATCGTGCATAGCATGACAGCAAGCCCTTTGACCCAACAAAGAGAACAGGCCGAGTGTGCAGAAATCGAGAGGGTAATAGATGTTTCCACTGATTAGAAATATCAGGCCACTTGACAGGGGTTTGAAAAAGGATGTAAAAACCCTAAATAAGAGGTCTTCTAAATAGTCACTGCCATTTCCCTGAACCCTGAGAATCAAAGTTTCTTTCAAGTTTTTCAAAAGAATTAATTGGAAATCCTGATTTAACATTTAGATGGAAAATCTGTTCTATAGAGTTAGAAGACACAGATTTTGAAGAATGCTCTTGCCCCCTCAGAGTTGGTGAATTTTGATACTCATCACCCTTGATTAAAATTCATTTATACTGTTTTTTTTTCCGCTTGTACTTAGAAAATCTCAAAATTATTTAAAAATAGAATGAAACATTTCGTCTCTAATTACTCTTTTGTGTAGCCTAAAATATTGTCTTCTCTAATTTAAGAGAAATCAAGTTCTAGTTTTTATTTGCAATCCACTTATAAAGAAGGAAAACATGGAATGCAGTTGAGAGAGGGAACAGAGCAGAGTACAAGGCTGCTCCACTCACCTGGTTCCATGACCACACTTACCTACCAACATAGAAAATGAACCAAAGCCTGGCAGAACAGGCTTCTCAAAGTTAAACACAGACAGGAGGCCACATGAAAAACTGTAGGAGGGGTGGAGACCCAGTCAGGAAGCAAACTCCTGGTCAGACTAGTCATAAACAGGAAGGACACCCTGAGCAAGGAGAAGGGAGGGGGCAGACCACACTGCAGGCACCCAGACACAGGGGACTTGCGGGGGAACACGAATCCCCAGAACATTTGGGTTTTGAAAACCAGTAGGGCTTAATTTCACATGTCTTTATGATCACTGGGGCTTATCTTCTGGATACTTAGCCCCTGAGTGGGCTTAGCAATGAGAGTCAGAAGGTGATAGAAAATAGTCCCCGCCCTTAAAGACTCCCCTTAACAAACAACCCCACCCATGTACAGCATAGGACCAGTAGTTAGAAAAACACCTGGGATACATGGGAAGGAGACAGAATTACTAACCTCAGAATGTGCCCTGAGGGGCAGGGATTTTTAGAGACCTTTCTAAGAACAAGAGCTGGTAGGCACCAATTCTTCTGGGCCACTGCAGCCCCAAAAGATGAACTGTGGGCACATGCACATCTTCTCTGACTGCTGGCCCTTCCCACCAGCAAAACTTCTCAAGGGGACAATGCAGGAAGAGCACCCACAGTTCAGTGTCACCACACAAACAGGCTGAGGGTAGGCACCTGGTCTGAGCCATCTTGTAAGCCCAAAGGAGCTGCAAACTGGCCCTTTTTTTGATGATTTAAGGGTTTTTTTCTTTAATGTAAATTCTAGTTAGTTAACATACAGTGTAATATTAGTTTCAGGTGTACAAAGCAGTGATTCAGTGCTTACATATATCACCCAGTGCTCATCATAACAAGTACACACCTTAATCCCCATCACCTAGTCAACCTATCCCTGCACCCACCTCCTCTCTGATGAGACTGCCTTCCTAACAAGACAGTGACCAAACCCTGACCATAACAGCCAAAGTGGGCCATTGAAGCTGAATGGACTGAGGGCAAACGCTTTCAACCGCCATGGTAGGGCACACACAACACTCACAGGAGACACCTCTGAAATACCTGATTCTGGCGAACAGGAGACATTGTGCTGTGGGGCACTACAGGACTTCTTAATAAGGCCACCCGTTTCAAGATCAGGAGACATAGCTAACTGTCTTAATAACATAGGAACAAACACAGAAAGTTAGACAATTTGAGGAGACAGAGGGATATGTCCCAAATGAAATGCCAGGACAAAGGAGCTCAATGAAATGGAGATAAGCCTTGTGGATGATAGAGAATTCAATGTAATGGTCATAATGATACCCACTGGACTTGAGAAAGTAGTAGAGCATCTCAGTGAGACCTTCAACAAAGAGATAGAAAATATAAAATAAACCAGAGATGAAGAATTAAATAATTTAAATAAAAAATATGCCAGTGGGAATCAACAGGTGATTAGAGGAAGCAGGAGAATGGATCAGTGAGCTGGAAGACAGAGTAATGGAAAACAACCAAGCTGAATAGCACAAAGAAAACATAATTATAAAAGTGAGAATACATTCAGAAGATTCAGTGTTACCATTAAACATAAGAATGTTCACATTACAGAGATCCTACAAGGAGGAGAGAGAGAAAAGGAGGCAGAAAATTTATTTGAAGAATAGCCGAAAATTTCCCTAATGTGGGGAAGAAAACAGCAATCCAGATCTAAAAGGCATAGAGAACCCCTCAACAAAATCAACCAAAGGAGGTCCACACCAAGATACATAACAATTAAAATGGCAAAAAGTAGTGATAAGGAGGGAATTTTAAAAAGCAACAACTTAAGAGCAGGAAAAAAAAAATCCCAGTTACATACTAGGGAAACATCTAAGGCTCTCAGTTGATTTTTTAGCAGAAATTCTGCAAGCCAGAAGGGAGTGGCATGACAGATTCAAAGTGATAAAAGGGGAAAAATAAGTTGCAATCAAGAATTCTCTATCCAGAAAGGCTATCATTCAGAATAGAAAGAGAAATGGTGTTTCCCAGACAAACCAAAGTTAAGGGAGCTCATCACTACTAAACAAAAGTTATAAGACACATTAAAGGGAATTCACTGAGTGGAAACAACGGCCATAATCAGTGCCAAAAACATGGGGAAAGGAAAAAAAAATACCGGTATGTACAAACATAATAAAAGTAGTATATTCATCACTTACAAAACTAGTACAGAGGTTTAAGCACAAAAGCATTAAAATCAACTGTATAAAAATCACTCAAAAGATTCACAAGATAAAGGAACGTAAAGCATGACATCATATACATAAAACATAATGGAAGGGAATGAAAATGTAAGAATGCAACCATCAACCTACTATAGACTGTTATATGCATATGATTATATACAAATTTAATGGTAACCACAAATCTAAAAAGAAAACAAAATCCAAGCATATCATGAGAGAAAGCCATCAAGTCATAAGAAAGCAAGAGAAGAAAGAAAGAGAGAAAAACTACAAAAACAACTATAAAACAAGAACAAAATGATGATAAGTACATAGCTGTCAATAATTACTTTGAATATAAACGGAATAAATGCTCCAGTGTAAAGACATAAACTGACCGAATGGATAAAAACCCAAAACCCATCTATACTCTGCCTACAAGAGACTCACTTCAGAACTAAAGACACCTGCAGTTTGAAAGTGAGAGAATGAGAAAAAAAACACATATCATGCAAAAGGGAGTAAAAAGAAAGCTGGGATGGCAATACTTATATCAGGCAAATAGATCTCAAAACAAACACTGTCACAAGAGACAAAGAAGAACAGTATATAATAACGGAGAGAACAGGGGCGCCTGGGTGGCTCAGTCAGTTGAGCGTCCGACTTCTGCACAGGTCATGATCTCACAGCTGGTGATCTCACAGTCATGAGCTCACAGTCCGTGAGTTCGAGCCCCGCGTCGGGCTCTGTGCTGACAGCTCAGAGCCTGGAGCCTGCTTCAGATTCTGCGTCTCCCTCTCTGTCTGTCCCTCCCCTGCTCATTCTCTCTCTCTGTCACAAAAATAAATTTAAAAAAACATAAAAAAATAATAAAGAGAACAATCCAACAATAATAATTATAAATATTTATGCATCCAACATAGAAGCACCTAAACGCATAACGCAACTATTAACAGATATAAAGGCAGAAATCAATAGTAATACAATGAGAGTAGGGGACTTTAACACCCCACTTACATCAATGGATAGATCACCTAAACAGAAAATCAACAAGGAAACAATCGCTTTCAATATCACACCAGAACAGATGGATTTAATGAATATATTCAAAACATTCCCTCTGAAAATGGAAGAATACTCATTCTTCTCAAGTCCACAAGGAATATTCTCCAGAAGAGATCCCATGTTACGCCACAAAACAAGTCTTAATGAATTAAAAAATATTGAAATCATATCATGTGTCTTTTCCATTTACAACAATATGGAACTAGAAGTCAACAACAAGAAAAAACCAGGAAAGAACACAAATACATGGAGGTTAAACCATCAACTACCAAATGGATCAATCAAGGAATCAAATAACAAATAAAAAAATACATGGAAACAAATGAAGATTAAAACACAAAGGTCCAAAATCTTTGGGATGCAGCAAAAGCTCTTCTAGAGGGAAGCAATACTGGCCTACCTTGAGAAGCAACGAAAGACTCAAAGCAACAACCTAACCTTACACCTAAAGAGCTAGAAAAAGAAGGATAAACAAAAACCAAAGCCAGTAGAATGAAGGGGATAATAAAGATTACAACATAAACAAGTTAAATAGAGACTAAAAAACAATAGAACAGATCAATGAAACCAGGAGCTGGTTCTCTGAAAAGATCAACAAAATTGATAGAAACTTTACCCAGACTCATTAAGAAAAACAGAAGGAAAGAAAGAGAGGACTCAAATAAATAAAATCAGGAATCAAACAGGAGAAATAACAATGGATACCACAGAAATTCAAAAGATTATAAGAGAATATCAATGAAAAATTTCCCAACAAACTGGACAACCTAGAAGTAAGGATTAAATCTCAAGACACATATAACCTTCCGAAATTGAATCAGGAAGAAATAGAAAATTTTAACAGATGAATTACTAGCAATGAAATTGAAACTTTGATCAAAAAACTGCAAAATCCCTCTCTCTCTGCCCCTCCCCCGTTCATGCTCTGTCTCTCTCTGTCCCAAAAATAAATAAAAAAACGTGGAAAAAAAAATTAAAAAAAAAAAAAACTGCCAAAAAGCAGAAGTTCAAGACCAGATGGCTTCACAGATGAATTCTATCAAACATTTAAAGACAGTACCTATTCTTCTGAAACTATTAATGAAAAAAAGAGCAAGGAAGATTCCAAATTCATTTTAGAAGGCTAACATTACCCTGATACCAACACTAGATCAAGACACTACAAAAACAAAACAAAACAAAACAAACAAAAAAGCTACAGGCTACTACCTCTGACGAAAATGGATGCAAAAATTCTCAGTAAAATATTGGCAAGCCAAATCCAACAATACATTAAAATATCATTTACCATGATATAGTGGGGCCTACTCCAGGGTTGCAAGTGTAGTTTAATATTCACAAGTCAATTAACATGACACAACACATCAAAACAAGAGAAAGGTCAAGAAAACATGATCATTTCAATGGAGGCAGAAAAAGCATTTGAAAAAGTACAATATCCATTCAGGATAAAAACTCTCGACATAGTAGGTTTAGAGGGAACATAGTTCAAAATAATGAAGGCCATATTAAACACACACACACACACACACACACACGCACACACACACACACACACCCCTAACATCATACTCAATGGTGAAAAACTGAAAGCTTTTCTCTAAGATCAGGAACAAGACAAAATGTCCACTCTTACCACTTTTATTCAACCTAGCGCTGAAAGTCTTAGCCATGGAAGGCTGAAGGTGGCCCTAAGCAAGAATGCTGTTACTATTATGGTTACCTGTAAAACAAGAATACTAATATGTACCTTAAAAGTTGTTGAGGGGATTCATGCCTCTCTTATCTCTCTCTGTTCATAACAATACAAAATTTAAATAGTAGAATTATGGTATGTCCAAATAGTAGTAGCTTCATCAATGAAAATCAGCATATATTTATATTTAAATATATACATATATAAAATACATAAATGATATTAAATATATTAAGAACCTGGTAGCTTGTTACTCGTTTTCTTTAATCTTGATGTAAGGCATAATATGGATGTCAACCCCATTTGATTCTTAGTATAGAGAACGCAGAATCATATTTTATAGAGAAGAAACATGGCCTCAGAGGTAATTAGAAGGTTTCAGTGATACTGGAAGCTACAAAGTGAAACCCAGGTGCAACCCTGTTTTGTTTTTTTGCTGTTGCTGTAACTATTGGTTTCATTTTTTTTCTGCAAATTACATTTTACATATTTTGTAATTAATAAGCAAACAAAAGCAATATATTAGTTGGAAAGTTTGTCACTGGAAGAGTGTGATTATGTTTAATTTTAATTATATACATTTATTAAGTCATGTGGATTAAAGTGATAAATTACATTGACTACTAAAAGTCTCTTGAGTAACCCTTCCATAGAAATATAGTTTAATTCACCAACGTAATTCACAACTCATATTTTTCACAGAATATGGAAAAATAAAACTTTTTAAAAAAGATATTCTGGTAGACATTGTTGTAATTTCTTAATCACCATTATGATATAGACTGGATGCTATCTAGCACATATGTGAGGTAATATAGAAAGTCATATACGTAATTTAGAATTCTAAGAGCATAATATTAGTATGTGATATCACTTGTTTTTTAAGTTTTTGTAGTTATATATTATTAAGCTTATTTTATTTTTTTTTAATTTTTTTTTCAACGTGTATTTATTTTTGGGACAGAGAGAGACAGAGCATGAACGGGGGAGGGGCAGAGAGAGAGGGAGACACAGAATCGGAAACAGGCTCCAGGCTCTGAGCCATCAGCCCAGAGCCTGACGCGGGGCTCGAACTCCCGGACCGCGAGATCGTGACCTGGCTGAAGTCGGACGCTTCACCGACTGCGCCACCCAGGCGCCCCAAGCTTATTTTAAATGTAGCCATATCTACTTCAGTTAAAACCATGCATTTTGGAAATGCTATATTATCTAAATTATAAAGAAATCTGTCAACTTTCTGATGTTTGAAAGCAGAGACTCCAATATCAAATAAGCCTACGAAACAATTTTACCAAACATCGAATGTTTGAGAGCTCCCTTTAAAAATATCAACTAATGTCAACAAAATATTAGTAACCAAATTCAACAATACTTTAAAAGGATCATAGGGTGCCTGGCTGGCTCAGTTCGTGGAACATGAGGCTCTTGATCTTGGGGTTGTGAATCTGAGCCCCATACTGGGTGCAGATATTACTTAAAACTAAGATCTTGAAAAAATAAGTAAAAAAACAAATAAAAATAAAAGGATCATAAACTGTGATCATGTGGGATTCATTTCAGAAATGCAAGGATGGTTCAATATCCATAAATCAAGGCGATATACCACAGTAACAAAATGAAGGATAAAAATCATATAGTTATCTTCATAGACACAGAAAAAGCACAATGATATTTAACATTTATTTAAGATAGTAACTCTCAACAGTGGGTATAAAGGAAATGTAATAAGGGCCACCTATTTTAATCCCACATCTAACATAATACACAATGGTGAACATCTGAGAGCTCTCACTCTAAGATCAGAAACAAGCAAGGATTCTCACTCTAGCCACTTTTATTTAATTTAGCATTAGAAGCCCTTACAGAGAAATTAGTCAAGAAAAAGAAAGAAAAGTCATCCAAAGTGGAAAGGAAGATTTAAAACTGTCACTATCTGCAAAACACATATTATATATATAAAACCCTAAAAACCCCACCCGAAAAGAAGTAAAACTAATAAACAAATTCAGTAAGTTACAGGATATAAGATCAATATACAAACATATGTTGTGTTTCTACACTGTAAGGAGTTATCAAAAAGAGAAATTAGGAAAACAACCCCATTTATAACTTTATCAAAAGAATAAAATACCTAGGAATAAAGTTAATCAATGCAGTGAAAGACCTACACACTGAAAAGAAACAGAACATTAGTGGAAGATATTGAAGGAGACACAAGCAAATGGAAAGATAGTCCATATTCATGGTCTGGAAGAGTTAATATTGTGAAAATGTCCACAGTATCCAAAGCAATTTACAGAGTCAAAGCAATTTCTATCATAATTCTAATGGCATTTTTCCCCATAGTAATAGAGAAATCCTAAAATTTATGTTAAACCACAAAAGACCTCAAATAGCCAAAAACATCTTGAGAAAGACCAAAGCTGGAAGCATCATGTTCCCTGATGTCAAATTATATTATAGAACTATAGTAATCAAAATAGTATGGTATTGGCATAAAAATAGACATGCAGATATATCAACAGGATAGAGAACCCAGAAACAAGCCCATGTATATATAGTCAATTAATTTAAGACAAGGGAAGCAAGAATATTCAAAGGTGAAATCTTTAGTTAATGGTGTTGGGAAAAATGCAAAACCTCATGCAAAAGAATGAAAATGGACCACAATCTTATACCACATACAAAATGTAACTCAATATTAAAGATGTGAATTTAAGTCCTGAAACCACAAAACTCCCAGAAGAACACATAAGCAGTAGGCTCCTTGACATTTGCCTTGGCAATGATTATTGGGATCTGACACCAAGAGCAAAGGCTACAAAAAGAAAAATAAACAAATGGGACTGTATCGAACTAGAAAACACATACACAGAAAAGAAAACCATTAGCAAAATGAAAAGGCAACTTACTGAGGCAAAATATTTGCAAATTATACCTCCAAGAAGGGGTCAATATCCAAAGTATATTTTAAACATGTATACAACTCAACAGCAAAACATTCCTTTTTTTTTAAATGGGAAGAAGATCTGAAAAGACATTTTTCCCCAAAGAAGACCATCCAAATGGTGAAGAGGTACATAAAAAGATCCTCAACATCACTCATCAGTAGGCACAT
Organism: Felis catus; assembly: GCF_018350175.1. Taxonomy (NCBI): domain Eukaryota; kingdom Metazoa; phylum Chordata; class Mammalia; order Carnivora; family Felidae; genus Felis; species Felis catus. Next base: position 4,214,644 of record NC_058371.1, read on the forward strand.
GCAAATCAAAGCTATGATGAGATATCAAAACAGTCAGAATGGCTAGTACCAAAAAGACGAGAGATAGGGAGTGTTGGCAAGGATGTCGAGAAAAGGGAAACCTTGGGCCCTGTTGGTGGGGAATGCATATTGGTGAAGACACTGTGGTGAACAGCATGGGCATTCCTCAAAAAATTACAAATAGAAATACCATACGATCTAGTAATTCTACTTCTAGGTATTTATTGGAAAAAAATGACAACGGTAATTTAAAAAGATAAATGCACCCTTATCCTCATTACCTACAATAGCCAAGATATGGAAGTAATCTAAATGATCATCAAAGAATGAATGGGTAAAGAAAATGTGGCTTCCAAGTCATCAGGGAATTCTATTCAGCCACGAAAAAAGAACTCTAGCCATTTGTGACATGGATGGAATTTGAGGTCGTTTTGCCAAGTGAAGTAAGTCAAACGGAGAAAGACAAAATACCGAATATCTTAAGTATTGTCTCACTTATTTGGGGAATCTGAAACCAAACAAACATACAAAAACTAAGCTCATGGGTACAGAAAACAGACTGGTGGTTGTCAGAGGCAGGGGGTTGGGGGAGGGTAAAATGGGTGAAGAGAGTCCAAAGGTACAAAGTTCCTGTTAGACAATAACCAAGTCACGGGATACAACATGGTCACTAGAGATGATAATATTGTATTGCGTATTTGACCACTGCTAAAAAAAAAAAAAAAAGTACGTACATCTTAAAAGTTCTCACCAAGAGGGAAAAAAATCACAACTGTGTGGTCATGGATGGAAGCTAGAGTTATCATAGTGTTCATTTCACAACATATACAAATAACAAATAATTACATTGTACACCTGAAACTAATGTTATTTACTAATTATACTTCAAGTTAAAAATTAAAAAAAAAATTACCAGCTCAAAGTGTAATAAAGTCCTCAATTCTGTTAACTCTGTGGTCAAATGCCTTAGTTCAAATCCTAATTCATCACTTACTGACTTAATGGGCATTTTCTTTTCTTTAAGTTTATTTATTTATTTTGAGATAGAGAGAAAGAGTGAAAGAGAGTGAGAGAGAAAGAGAGAGAGAAAGAGAGAGAAAGAGAGAGAAAGAGAGAGAGAAAGAGAGAGAAAGAGAGAGAGAGAGAGAGAGAGAGAGAAAGAGAGAGAGAAAGAGAGAGAGAAAGAGAGAGAGAAAGAGAGAGAGAAAGAGAGAGAGAAAGAGAGAGAGAAAGAGAGAGAGAGAGAGAAAATCCCCAGCAGGCTCTGCACTGTCAGCACAGAACCCAACAAGGGGCTCAATCCCAGGAACTGTGAGATCATGACCTGAGCTGAGATCAAGAGTCGGACACTCAACCGACTGAGCCCCCCCACCCCGCCAGTGCCCCCTAATGGACATTTTCTTAACTTTCATGCTTCCATGTTCCTTTTGAAAGGCCTAATGGGACTAAGCCATATATGATGATTAGAAGAGTCTCTGTAGGAGCGCTCAGCAAACCCTTGTCATCCTTTCACCTTGCATTCTTTATGGAAACAGAACCCGGGGCAACATGTAAGGAATGATGCTTTGGGGGAAACGAAATCCCAGAATGTGATGAGTGGAGGTGAAAAGGAGGCAAACAGAGGCGTAAGCAACACATGTGTGTATCACATGTGTATCATGTGGGTCCTATCCTGGCCCATAGGACACACAGGGGCTCGATGGTCATGGAAAGTCCCCCCCACAGGCTACGTGGGGCCATGAGGCCTGGGAGCTCTCTGTCCGTGGGAGAAAGGGACTCCCGTTTCTTCCTGCCTCTTGGTGGCCCAAGTTCATCCCTGGACACTAGTTTCTGCACACCCTCAGGCTGCGCCCGGGGCAGGTGCTTGCTTAGGGCTCCAAAGGCTCTGGCCCCATCCACACTGGGTCCTCACTGCAGGACAGCCAAGAGCTTAAGGCTGGGAAGGACCCAGGAGAGGCAGAAGCTGAGGTCTCCATCAGGTCATTGGCCATTTCTAGACTAGTGGACAATGGTGCTGAGAAAAGCCAGACGTGCTTAGAAATGGGGGGACAGCTGACAAAACTGTGTCCTTGGCCAGTCTCCAGCCAAGCATCTCTAAATCCTCCAGGCATCCATCACCCAGTTTGGTTAATGTTTATTAATTTATTTTCAGAGAGAGAGACAGCACAAGCACGGGAGGGGCTGAGAGAGAGGGAGAAAGAGAATCCCAAGCAGGCTCGGGAGTGTTAGCGCAGGGCCTGATGTGGGGCTCAGTTCCATGAGCCACGAGATCACAACCCAAATTGAAGTTGGACGCTCAACCGACTGAGCCACCCAGGCACCCCTGCATCACCCAGTTTTAGAAAAAAAAAAAACCTATTTCGTCAGTTTAGAGAGAGCCCCTCCCCTTGTCGTCTGATCACCCTGGCATGCTTGCAGCAAGAATTCTGGAATCAAACTGGATTAGCCAGGACCCCTCTGCCCCTGATATTTCCTCTTAGTAATACTGCACCCACTGCCCCCCCTGCTCCTGGGCCATGAACCCCCACTTGCCTTTGCTGCATTCATCTGCAACCCTGTCTCTGTACTGAGGTCTCCTTCTCCCTGTTGCAATAGTTTCTGAAGAAAATCTGTCTTTATTGTTCTAACTGCTTACTATCTAGCTATGGTTCTCTCTAACACAACTGATACTTTTTGAATATTTATAATCAACAACTATACTTAAATTACAACACTGTGTGAATGACCCGGCTATTCTATGAGTGGGTCAGTGACAATCATTTTAAATTGCAGTACATGAAGTTCCTACAAAAAGTAATTTCTGTGCTCAGAAAGAGGCTGGGTAGTTCAGGAAGCAGTTTCCTGGATACTTGGAGAGGCAAAGAGGTGTGCCTCCAAAGGGCAGAGAATGAAACAACCCTTACCAAGTTACAGATTTGTGGAAAACCATCCTTGTCCAAAACCCTTATTCACTACAGTTCTGTTCTTTATGTGAGAAGTTTTATGAAGGTGCCTACATATTTGGTTAGTACGTATTGAATTATTCTTTAACCAAACCCTTATTTCCAGGGGCCAATGAACTGTATCGCTTAATAAAATGAAATGAATATTACTATGGTTGCAATTAACGCCTGTGTCCTCCCAAATCCTTCTGTTGAATCTTAACCCCTCAAGGTGATGGCATTAGGAAGTGAGGCCTCTGGGAGGGGACTACATAATAAGGAGGAGCCCACATAAATGGGATCAATGCTCCTATAAGAGAGACCCCACAGAACTCCCTTACCCCCTCCACCATGTGTGGACGCAGAACACCGCCATCTATGAACCAAGAAGCAAGTTCTCACCATACATGGAATCTTCTGGCTCTTGATCTTGGAACTTTCCAGACTCCAGAACCGTAAGAAATATATATCTCTTGTCTACATGCTAACCAGTTTATGGTGCCGTGTTCTAGCAACCTGGATAGACTAAAACAAAACATCTAACAATATAAACATGACATCCTCATTCTTGTGTTTCGGGACCAATGATAATAAAATTCCATGCCTACTATCAATTTCAGCAACAGCGTGGGGTTAAGATAAAGCCATTCTTGTACTAATCATACTTTTAATTTCAGTAAATTGATGCTTTGAATCTACCCAAGGGACTATTAGGCACCCTAAGCTTATTGTGACTCACTCACGGACATCTAGAGCCCTAGGATAGCACGAAGCTAGGCCTTCTAACAGCCCCATGGAACATGATTTCATGGGGTCACCACTCTCACCCATGGCAGCCAAGCCCAAGCCTGTTTACCTTGCCTCACCTGTCTCTTCCGGAGAAAACCATAACAAATTGACTTGTCCCTGGTTCCCTGTTCCCCTCCCTCTTTTCCCCACGACCAACCCTGGATTTTGATTGAGTACAGCTCAATGTTAGCCAAGGCTGAAATATACCTATACTGACAACACCACCCTTGTCTCTGTCTCTGTCTTAGTCAATTCAGGTGTTTATAGCAAGATGCCATAGCCTGAGTGGCGTGTAAACAACACAGATTTATTTCTCAGAGCTTTGGAGGATGAAGTCCGAGATCCAAGAGCCAACCAATTTGATGGCTGGTGACAGCCCTCTTCCTCACTGACACCATAACCCCACATGGTCGAAGGTGTGAGCCAGCTCACTGGACTCTCTTTTATAAGGGCACTAAGCCCATTCAGTTGGGATCTGCCCTCGTAATTCAATGGCCTCTCAAGGCCTCTACCTCCTAGTGCTATCATCTTGGGGGATAAAGTTTTAACACGAATTTTGTGGGGAATGCACTCAGACCATAGCAGTATCTATATATTTATATCCACGTTATCACCCCACGTTTACACCTATAGTATGTTAATATCCTTGATACATATGTTACACATACAAATGTGTGCATATTTACATATATAATAAAGCACTTCATCCCCATCTCCTAGTTCCATGCTACATGATAAAGGCTGTGATAGCAATTCTTATGAACACAGTAGATGTCATCATCAAACTCGCAAGGTGGAAAAAGGGACAAAACTTTTTTTTCAGAGGAAAAGCAACACTTGATTGCAATTAGGCCTTCTAGAAGCTCTAAGAGTTTGCAGTCTGTGGATGGTGGTTTGTGCCTGTGGACGCTCGTGGTGGAGTAAGGCTCCAGAGCTGAACCCCAGAAGACGGAAGAGTGGGAGAATAGGAAACGTAGCAGGGAAGGTCAGGGGTGTGCAGCCAGGCCAGCCTGGCCAAGGTTCTGCTGCTCTGGAGACCCATGAGCAATAGACCACCCTACGTCCTTGCCTAAGCCTGGAGTGGGGCTGGCTCTGCCCGGGTTGCGTGTCACTGCCCTTCGCTGGAGAAGTTTTAGAGGATCTGGCCATCACAGAGTCCTGAAGTCAGAAGCCTGGGTTTTGAAAGGCAGCTCCCCATCTTGGTAGCTGAGACACCAAACCTGTAAACCTCACGATCACATCGATGACAGAGAATAAACCTGCCACCTGCCCCAAGCGCGCCTGGTGCACGACTGGTGCTCAGTAAATACTATCCATTTCGTTCACTCATCACGTACAAAACTGTTAATGTGAACTCTGAATTCTATCACCATTCGGCCCATCCCCTCCTCGTTACACTCTGTCATAAAATTGATTTTAACAAATGTTATGGGGCCATAAAGCTACTCACAAGGGTACTCACAAGCCTAGGCCTGTATCATAGCAATGCAGGTCGGTGGTGGTGGGGGTTCCCTTTCTTTTCTTCTTTTTTCCCTTTTTATATTCTTCCACTTGCCAAATGAGTCAGTTAATTTTAATACCAAAATGCTTCTTTAGAAAGGCAGATTTCCTGATTTACTCCTAAAGTTAAAAATAGTAAAAAGCAACTCGACTCTCAGGAGGTGTCTCCCTCGACAATGTAATTTACTTTTACATCTTTCTAAGTTGTGAAAAATACTCAGATATGAAACATAAGTAAAAAAAATATTGAAACACACTGCAAAGGGAAATAATGTACATCAGTAAGTTATAAAATCCTTTTGATGAAAAACTGAATTGAGTATTTTCTGCATTAGAACTTTTCTTTCAAAAAACTTTAAACAGTCATATGCACAAAACAAAAAACCCTCAATGGACTGGCTTATGTTTTATTTACCAATATTTTCTTAAAAAGTTTTTAACATTTATTTATTTCTGAGAGACAGAGACAGAGAGAGACCGAGCAACAGCAGAGGAGAGGCAGAGAGAGAAGGAGACACAGAATCAGAAGCAGGCTCCAGGCTCCGAGCTGTGAGCAAAGAGTCCGACTCAGGGCTTGAACTCACAAACCACGAGATCATGACCTGAGCCGAAGTCAGATGCTCAACCCACTGAGCCACCCAGGGGCCCTTATTTACCAATATTGATGACAGAAAATAACGTTATCGATGAGGCATATAAATTCAATTGGCAGAATGTAAAATGCTATCTCCAAGCAGACTGCCTAACTTTCCACAGGAGTTAATTTTACATGGCCGTCAGGCACGTGAGGGTGCAGGTTGTAAAGCCGTCCTGCCACAAAATGCACACTGCCCTTTTCCTTGGCTACCAGCAAGGCACGGGATGTACTATTTCGCAAATGCCAAGGTCACTGAAAATATCTAAACAGTTTTTAAAAAATAACATGGATGTATTTTATATGACTTGACATCATATTTAGCCTTTTGAAGACATGGCCAGATGTGAAAGGGCAGATGAAAACCCCATTTAGTTGCCTGCAGGAAGGAGCTGTTTGACAGGAAGTAATGTGCTAACCTTCCCTCAACCTCTGCGTATTCATCAGCCAAACAGGGATAACTGCAGCTACCTACAGCATCAGCAGGATGCGTGAGAATCACGGGCAGTATGGCGGATGCTCAATGGATGTTACTGGGGTTTTGAAATTTTTATTCTTTTTAAAATTCTTTTAATTCAGTGGCACTAACCACATTTATTTATTTTTAATGTTTTTGTTTGTGTTTTGATAGACAGAGAAAGCAGGGGAGGGGCAGAGAGAGAGAGGGAGACAGGATCCGAAGCAGGCTCTGTGCTGACAGCAAAGAGCCCAACCTGGGGCTCAAACTCATGAACCATGAGATCACGACCTGAGCTGACGTTGGACACTTAACCTACTGAGCCACCCAGGTGCCCCTAGATTGTGAAATTTTTAAAGAAAAAAAGAAGGATAGAGTAAAATTCTTTTTCTGGCATATAGAAAATGCAGAATTCTGTAACATCTAGAGGCTTCACAGATTTAAGTAATGCAGTGATAATGAAACCACCACCCTGAAATGAATTCAGAGCCCTGACGGGATGCCCTTGGAATTAGAGACTAGCATTACTGACATCTTGCCCCCTTAATAAATCAAGGTTCTGTTTGCTTGTATTTGTTTTGCTTTTGGAGAACCCAAAAAGGAGTCTGCTACATGTGAACAACTGCGCTTTGCGCCCTGGGTTCCGTCACAAAACCAAGTAGCTTTGGCATTTATAACCTTCACTGGACTAACTCAGCAGTGAAACCATTCAAGAAAACCCATAACCGGAACTAGTATATTTAGTGCAATTTTGCATACCATCAAAATACTAAAGACCTTAATGGGTTCCCCAAACCTTCTACACACCTTCACTACTTATACATTGCATGTTTGGCATCCACAGTACAAAGAACATTTCCTTTTTCCTAAAAATTTTGGTCAGCTGCTTTTGAAGCTGATTTTCCAAATTCAAATATGTCAAGAATCTGCACCCCAGTGGGTAGAAGACTTTCTCTATTTGTTTAGCATTTATTTACTTACTTACTTATTTATTTATTTATTTATTTATTTTGAAAGTTTATTTGTTTATCTGGAGGGGGCGGGAAGGGCAGAGAGGGAGAGAGGGAATCCCAAGCAGGCTCCACGCTATCCACGCAGAGCCCGACACAGGACTTGATCTTACCACGGTGAGACCATGACCTGAGCGTAGATCGAGGCGTTAAGCTGGGACGCTTAGCCAACTGAGGCACCCAGGTGCCCCTCTCTCCTTGTAATGTAAATGATTTTAAGAATCTTCTGCAGAGAAATTGCAAATAATTACAGATTTTTTTTAAATTGTTTCGTTCGCATATATATGAAACATCAAACACCGATCCAGAATTTTCACATAAATTCTTGGAAGCCTTTCAGCCAAATGATCCTGTGAATTTGGTAGTGTCAGACGCATTTTAAAGAGGACAGGCTACTGGCGTTCAAGGAGATGTGCCCGGGTCTGAGCTGCCATCTCACGTAGCAGAGGAAGATGTACTTTAGGGGCAGAGAGGCACCCAGAGGAGTAACCTTCAAGGGACCAAATGTCTCTTCTCTTAAAAGTCATTTCTCACCTTCTCTCCTGTGAACACATAATTTCTCCAGGAAATGTGAGTCATGTGCAATATTAACAAGGATCATTTAAGAATATGTTTCAAGTCTGAATTGATAAGGCTTAGTTTGCTCCTTAGATTTTTTAAGAGAGAGAGAGAGAGAGAGCATGCATGCCTATAGGGGAGGGACAGAGAGAGGGAGAGAATCTCAAGCAAGGCTCCACACTTAGCATAGAACCTGACGTGGAGCTTGAAACCATAGCAACATGACCTGAGCCGAGATCAAGACTTGGACACTCGACTGACTGAGTCACCCGGGCACCCCCGGGCTCAGCTTGCTCTTAATCTCACAATAGGAAAAGACCTATTAAGACACTGTGACATTTCCAATTTTGGAAACATTAACAAAATCCATAAGTAGTTGTAAGAGCATCTCACAAATAGTGACAATAAAAGACAGACAAAGACAAGTGCTAACAAAGAGCTCTAATTTCTCACAAGTATCTTATTTAAAGAGCTAGAAGAGGGGCGCCTGGGTGGTTCAGCTGGCTAAACATCTGACTTCGGCTCAGGTCATGATCTCACAGTTCATGAGTTTGGGCACATCATCGGGCTTCACGCAGACAATGCGGAGCCTGCTTGGGATTCATTCATTCTCTCTCTCTCTCTCTCTCTCTCTCTCTCTCTCTCTCTCTCTCTCTCTCCCTCCCTCTCTCTTCTCCCTTCCCACTTATGCACATGCATATTCTCTCTCTCTCCCTTTCCCTCTCTCTAAACAAACAAACAAACTTTAAAAACTGAGCTAGAAGACCAAAAACTGGAGAAAGGTGACATTACAGACGCCCAAAGCATTCTAACTGAGGACATGTCCCTGACTTCAGGTTGAGAAGGGAAAGGATCTGTGACACGTCCTATTTCACTGTGAGTCTACATTTTCTGTGACTTGCCTGACACCATGACAGCACATTGTTCTCTCATAAAAAAATGCGAGGAGGAAATCACGCTGTTAAGAAAAAGCAAGGCGCCTGGGCCTATTGGAGCTTCACCACTAACCCCCGGAATGAATGTGCACAAATCACTTAACCTCTGTGTTTCTGCCCCTTGGAGAGACTGCTTCACCTGTTCTCTGAGAAAATTACTTTCCTCACTAGAATATTCGAGTCTTAATTGAAGTTTGTAAAGCAGAGCCTGGCATCCTTATTTCAAGTGTATTGCGACCACAACCTTCACTCTGAGAAGGAAACAGGGGTCTCGTGTAGATTTATTCTCCATCTAGACGCTCAGTCTGGGTGCAAACCTTGTCTCCTCCACTCTGCCTGATGCTCCTCATGAAAGCCTGGTCACAGCCCACAGAGGATGGGCCTGACACCACAAAACCCCGACAGCCACAAAGATAAACACATGCGTGCTTCTCCCAAACCAGCTTGTGCTCGCCACATGCCCGTGGGGTCCTTGCATAGATGCGTCTCCGTTTTCTTTGATACGGAAGCAACGTTTTTTGCGATTTCAAAATATACTGCATTAGGTGTTGAAGAAAAGGGCCCGGCCACCAAGGAATGGCAGGCAGGGTTTCTCAAGGCTGATTGAAACTCTTGGTTTCTCTCACCTTGTTGTTATTACAACCAAGATCAAGATCACCTGTTACATGTCTAGATTTCGGGGGCCAACCTGTCTCTGAGTTGGGGTCTTCTTAGGAACTGGACCCAGAAATCTGCATTTCAGCTGGAGTTTCCGGTGATTTTTTTCTTTCATTGACTTGTAAAAACCTTTAGAATAAAACACATTATTTTTTCTATTTCTCCCTGGTCCCAGGTGGACATTACATACACACACACACACACACACACACACACACACACACACACACACACACACAGATACTTGCTATGGATGACATATCTGTGTCTTCCCCCAAGTTCACCTGCTGAAATTTAACCCACAAAGTGATGGTGTTAGAAGGCGGGGCCTTTGGGAGGTGATGAGGTCATGACGGGATTAGACACCCCATAGAGTTCCTCATCCTCCGTCACTTCGGGACAGGCACCGAGTCTGCAGACCCTTTATCCTGGATTTCCCAGCCTTCATCAAAGTGAAAAATAAATTTCTTGTGTTCATCAGCCACTCAGTTTAAGGCATTTTGTTAAAGTGGCCTGAACAGACGATATATATTCCACTTCTGCCTTATTTATACTGTATAATGAACTTCTCCGGGCGTCAGAGACACAGAGAAGCTTCAGGACAAGCATCGATTCCAGATTATTATGACACATGTTTATCTACTTCTACCTTCTTAGCAGGAGAGTTAGAGGCTTCAAGACAACAGAGTCCAAATTTAGATTTGTACGTGACCATGCATATCTCTCCATTTGTGCCAGCCTAATGGGACTGACACCTTTTTCATTTTTATGTGCATCAAAAATCAAACATTAAAGTCTATGGCTTCAATTAACCTATCTCAATAAGAAATCTCAACGATAAGAAAATATCGGGTCGTAATTTAATTGCCAATACTCTTCCTTTCCTGGGCGTGGTGAAATAATGAGGTATTTTGGGTTTGAAGACACCTTAGCTTTGATCAAATATCCTAACCATTAGCTGTTTTAGAGAAAGAGAGGAATTAGCCTCTTCTGATCTGGTAAAGTACTCCATTAAAACTTTTCATGTGTTACCTCGTCTGATACTTACAAATAAACTTTAACAGGTGACTACATGAAAGAAGTTAAGTATCAAGGACCATGGGGCTTGTAAATGCTGCAATTCAACAATTAGTAGATCTATTTGGCTTTCCATACACCAGACTCTTTCGGCTTAAGTAGGTGTATACTTACTTCTGTGCCCAGCTCATGCCAGGAACTGTTCTAAATGCCTGACAGGATGAAGTAATTTCGCTTTTAGCAATCTGTATTGCCCGTGTTTGAGAAGTGAGCATGTTACGGCACAAGAGAGATAAGTTTGCTCCATGTGGCACACGGTTTGGAACTTCCAAGACACTGGAAGGCTCTGGAATCTATACCCTTAGTCACTGTAGAACAGTACTTTTATCAGTATATGTTTTTCCAGAGAGTCACAAATTATCTTGAAAATTATTCCATGGGTAGTTTTGTTACTGCGTACAAGAATAGTTCGATGTAAAGCTTGCAGCAGTCTAACTCAATCTGCTACCTCTTTTTTTTTTTTTAACTTTCATAAGGGCGCTGGGGTGGCTCAGTCGGCTGGGCGTCTGACTTTGGCTCAGGTCATGATCTCTCACAGTTTGTCAGTTCGAGCCCTGTGTCAGGCCCTGTGCTGACAGCTCAGAGCCTGGAGCCTGCTTCGGATTCTTTGTCTCCCTCTCTCTCTCTCTGTCCCTCCCCTGCTCCTACTCTGTCTCTCCCTCTCTCTCTCTCAAAAATAAATAAACATTAAAAAAAATTTTAACTTTCATAAAATGAGTTACAGTATCAAACATGTACATTTTCCAAATAACATATTTTTAGTAAATTTTAATGGCACTATAATACTATAATAATGTAACACTTTAATATAACTGTATAATAAATAATAGCAAAAATAATATGTAAGAGTCTCACACTCTACCAACTGAGTCAGCCGGGCATCTAATTATAGCAAAAGTAATAATAGAGTTAGGTAGGAAAAAAAAATTCCCAGGAAATACATTATTTCAATTAATGTTGCTATATTTTCTAAAGTTAATCACATATGAATATAAAAACAGTTAACTTTCATTTAAAAATGCTAATTCTTAAATACAATTCTTGTCAATAAAACACCAAGGCAAGAAAATATGATCATGAGGATATACGTAACATAGTAAAACTGATACTGATTTTCTTTCATGCATATTGAAATGAAATTACTGATGCATTTTCAAGAGAAGCATAGGTGAAAACTAAAACAAAGAAACATGACTAATGAGCTGAGGGACACATTTAATACATTTTTAATATGAAAACAAGCAGATTTTGGTGGTCATGGTGAGAGAGAAACGTTCAAAAAGTCCCAGCAGCTAATCCTGGAAAATAATTAGTAATGGGTAACTGCTCTGTCATCTAATGTTTCAATAATATCATTATGTGGTTTGTGAGAGCTTCCAAAAACTTTAGAAAGATGTCAAAAATATTGACTGGGCAGATTATAATAATGCGAACAAATACGGGGTGCCTGGGTGGCTCCGTCAGTTAAGCGTCTGACTTCGGTTCGGGTCACGATCTCACAGTTCCTGGGTTCGAGCCCCGCATCGGGCTCTGTGCTGACAGCTCGGCGCCTGAAGCCTGCTTCAGATTCTGTGTCTCCCTCTCTCTCTACCCCTCCCCTACTCATGTTCTGTCTCTCTCTGTCTCAAAAATAAACATTAAAAAATTTAAAAAAAAATAACGCAAACAAATACAAAATAGACTGAAATGATCTGCTTATTCAAGCAAAGAATCTCTTCTCACTCTGCTAGGTTTTGGGGGGTTTGGTTTCCCAGTGAATATTCTTCAGTTCTTGAAGGGTGTGCATTTAGAGCCACCGCACAACTTTGCCCAAGGTTGGCTCACCTTTGCCCAAGGTTGGCTCACCTTCCCACGTCATTGGGCTACACTGCATTCTCCATGCCTGTCAGGTGGTGTCCCAGCACCAACCTGGGAATGAAAGCGTTTCTGCTTAACTAGGAGAATGAAGCCAAGGAAGGCTGGAAGGATTTGCAGATGGGGCTTCACTTACTCCCAGAGAGGACCGACTGTGGCTATGATATGACAGAAGTGTGGCTTTTTGTGGGGTCATTTTCCATAATTCTGTGGGAAAACTTTCCTATGAAAAAAAGGTGGGTTTTTTGTTCAGTTCTGTTTTGTTTTTGGTTCTTCTGTCCTGCTAAGTGTTCTGTCTAAATTCTGTACAGCTTTTAACATTTTACTTCTAAGTAAGGAAAAAGAAAAACAGAGGAAGGTAGAGGTTACTCGTAATAATCTACTTACTTAACATGTCACTTACAGTCAGTGTCTGTATCACTAAATGTATTGATCCAGAAAAGAGCCAGAAAAGAGTATGGGGCATTTTCTGTTCTTTATTTTTGCACAGGGTGATTTGGAGGAGGCACAAAACAGAATAAAGGGATTTTAAGCAGGTTTTTAATATTTTTTTAATTATTTATTTTTTGAGAGAGCGAGCGAGCGAGCGAGCAGGGGAGGGGCAGAGAGAGAGAGAGAGAGAGAGAGAATCCTAAGCAGGTGCCGCACTGTCAGCACAGACCCCCGATGCGGGGCTGGAACTCACGAACCGTGAGAGAGTGACCTGAGCCGAAATCAAGAGTCAGGTGCTCAACCGACTGAGCCACCCAGGCGCCCCTTAAGCAAGGTTTTAAAGTCCTCCTCATGACATCCTACCTGCAGAGTCATGCTGAATAAATGATTTCCTGCTCACTCACCCGGTCATTCACTGCGAGTGCTGCACCAGACACTGAGACTTCAGACACCGGAGACGAAAGTGACATGAGTCTTCCTGACGCAGCACTACTCCAGGCAGAGAGTCAAAACGCCCTCATTTGTACAGGTTTTTAATTTTTTCCCTTTTCTCTACTCGCTTTTACACAGAGACAGGGTCCATATGGGGATGTTTTCCCAAAAGGTTTCAGACAAAGACTGAGCGTTTTTCCTCTAGATTTCTTCTGTTCTATAGGAGAGAGAGTGTCCTTAACAGCTGCCACCAAGTAGGATCCTGGTTGTGCCCGTCTGAGAAAGGGATTCCCCGAGCCCTTAGAACTGCTTGAGGATGAACAGAACACTCCCACATTTAAATCTACATGGAATGTCTCTCAGCCAGCTCAGAATCTGCCAAGATCCAGAAATTAACTAGATTTATTCCAGTTGATACGTTTTCCAACCAAACCTCTCAATCTGTCCTCATTTTAATTTCTCGTGAGAGTTCACCCCAGATGAAATAGTTGCCCTCTCTTTGGAGCCTGATTCATTGACTCTCACACTAAGGCACAGCACTAGGGAAGATTAACATGATACCCCAGACATGTTTCCTGGCTGGGCTGAAATCCCTGTTCATCAATAACTAATCTCAACATCAATAGTCAGTTAATGGAATCTAATCGTCTTAGAAGATTTTCCTGATTTTCCTCTCTTTGGCTGGTTAAAATGGAAGAGTTCTCATGTTTTATACTGCCAGGATTGACCTTCTATGCTACAATACATCCAAAATTCATGAGGTTAATGAAAATCAGTGTGATATTTAGATACTGAAAAAGTAAGACATAATCCCGATCCTGAGAAGTTCACTGGCTTTATTTTTTCCAAATGCTGGAGGGAGGGGTGGGTACACACACACACACACACACACTCACATATCTGCTAGTCATAACAGAAAAACAGATTCTGAAATGTGGCAACATACAGACACAGATGTCAAAACCTTCATCATGGTGATGTTCGTCTCTGACCAGATAGAAATTGACTTCCTGCCTAGAAGGAACTTTTTTCTAAGATTTTTTTTATGGCCACAAAATTCATATTCCTGGTATTGACAGACATGAGAAGATCTGCTTCTAAATTATGCCATATGAAATAGCAATTACTTATTTCTAGCAATCCTGATTTGGCCAAGAAATAATAATATGTAAGTGTTAAAATTAAATTTCTTTCTCATACACATGCTTGCACACAAACATATACACATACAAAGATTTTTTTCCCATTAAAAAGAATGGCCATTGGCTGTGGTTGTGTTGGGTGGGTCACAGGTGTGTGCACCCCCTTTTCACTTTTACTTCCAGGCATCATAAAAAAAAAATACGTGCCATCATGGTATAATTATGTCCTATCTTTTATTTTCAAATTTTACTTATTTCATATTGATTCAGAGTTTAAAAAATTATCATATCTTATGTTTTTATGTGCTTATTATTAAAGTCTGTTTAGAAATAAGCATAATAAATGCCTACTAATACATAATCAGTCATTCTTTCCAGGGCTTTCTCAGTGTAAGATAGAAAGTGATCTAAACTTTGTGAAGTAAATAGAGACTGAAAGACTGCAGCCTAGACCCTAAGAAATGAAGAAAAATGAGAAGCAAAGCCAGAAGTGCAAAGAAAATGTCACGGAAGAAAGAAATCCCTTGAAACAAAGTACCAAAGTGACAGATGACCCTGAAAACTTCCTCTGCTCTAATGAAAAGATGCGAGCAAAAGGTTCACCTGTTTATTGTTATTAATTACACATCAAGTGTACAACACTGCATGTAAGATAAAACTGCAGAGAGGGAATAATAATTTAATTAAGCCACGTCAGGCAGGCAGAGACCTAACAGGAACTCATACAGCGGTGCCCGCAGCCTACAGCTTCCTCGGACGGCAGTTTCAATACCTTCTCTCTGGAGGTGTTGAGGCCACGGGAAACACCATGGAAGGGAATTTTACCAGATTTCTTTTTCTAATGAAGTTGGAAACTCTTTAATTTTGTCATTGTAGCCTCAAGGAAGATCACATAAGGAACGATTTTCAAACTGTGTAATAAAGAGGAATACTTCCAAATTAAAGTAAAAATCAGGCAGAATCCTGATTTGGTTGCAAAAGGGATTCTTTGGTAATCAAATCAATTTTTAAAGTACCTGTTCAGAGAACATAAAAATAACTGTACTCAGTCTAACTGCCTCAATTACCTAAAGAGATTCGTGTCCTCAAAATACTTACAAAAATTAATTAATGTAATGCCAAATAGAGATCGCGATGCTAAGCGTACCTTTATTTCCATTTAGCAGTAAAATCAGACCTGAATGTTGGGAGGGTCTAAATGGGAAGAAAATAAAATTAAAAATAGGAGGCCCTGTGGATTGCACTGTCTTTTTTTTAAATTTTTAAAGTGTTTTTATTTATTTTTGAGACAGAGAGAGAGCATGAGCAGGGGAGGTGCAGAGAGAGAGGGAGACACAGAATCCGAAGCAGGCTCCAGGCTCTGAGCTGTCAGCACAGAGCCCAATGCAGGGTTCGAACTCATGGACCGCGAGATCATGACCCGAGCTGAAGCCAGACGCTTAACCGACTGAGACACCCAGGCGCCCCGCAATGTCTTTTTGAAGGCATTTACTTAATACACCCATAAAGTTAGTTAATATTTACACAGTGCTTAAACTCCACTGAGTACTGTCCAAACTCTTTACCTATGGAACTCATTGAATCTTGACAATAATCCTGTGGGTGGTTTTGTTGTCCCTGTTCTGTGTAAGGCAGATGTTAAGTAACTTGTCCAAAGTCACACAAAAAATACCTAGTGAAGCCAGCAGCCAAACCCAGACAATATATTTGCAGATCTGGTGGTTGTGGTTACCCCCGTAACTCACACCAACCTGTAGCAGAATAGTACCTTTTATACTCTACAAATAAAAACCAAAGGGTTACATAATCACACTCGGATGTAATGGTTGATCTATGAGGCTCTTTCAGGGTCCCAGCACCAAGATGGGGCCTCGCCATCCATGACATGGACGAATCTGGACATTACGCGAGATGAAATAAAGCAGACACGCAAAGAATCATCTTGCGTGGCCCCCCTGTGATGTCTGGAATCTAAAATAGTCAACCTGAAGAAGTAGAGGGTAGAGTGGTGGTTTGCAGGGACTTGGAGGTGGGGGAAACGGTGAAGACATGTGACACATGGTGAGATTTCAGTTATAAGATTAATGATTGCCGTAGATCTAACAGAAAGCATGGTGAGTACTGTCAACAACACTGTATTGTATACTTGAAACTTGCTAAGAGAGTTGATCCAAAGGGTTCCCACCACAAATAGAAATAAATAAAAACCCAAATGACTATGGAATGTGGTAGATGTGTTAATTAACTTGACTGTGGTAATCGTTTTGGGATGTATCCATATACCAAGGTATCACATTGTATGCCTTAAGTAAATACAGATTTTACTTGTCAGGTATACCTCAATGAAGCTAGAGAAAATAGAATAGAATAGAATAGAATAGAATAGAATAGAATAGAATAAAATAAAATAAAATAAAATAAAATAAAATAAAATAAAATAAAATAAAATAAAATAAAATAAAATAAAATAAAATAAAAATAAAACAGGACTTCAGAAATCATCAATAGCAAGTCTCTTGTATATCCAGCAAATATATGTTTATGTATTTTTCTCTTCAACTTTCTTTCTGCAAATGAATTCCAGATAGTCATCCCTCTGATATAATAATGCAAATACTTAATATAGAGTTCACATGCCTTAAGTTATTACTTTTTAAGTTTTTTTAGTGTTTACTTATTTTGGGAAAGAGCACACACACACAAGTGGGGAAGGGGCAGAGAGAAGGAGAGACAGAATCCCAAGCAGCCTCCACACTGTCAGCACAGAGCCTGATGTGGGGTTTGAACTCATGAACTGTGAGATCATGACCTGAGCTGAGATCAAGAGTCTGATGCTTAACCGACTGAGCAAACCCAGGCGCCCCTACCTGCCTTAAATAATTACCTAACTAAACCCTTTATTATTATTTTTTTTCTACGGAAGGAGCCCTCATGTTTACAGCAACAAGAATGCATCTGGAGGCCTGGAAAAACAGTCCAAGGACTGAATTTATAAGGAAAAATTATCTCTGAGTTTTGTTTGTTTGGTGTTGCTTAAGCACATCTGTGTATATTCGGCATTCGACTCCATCCAAATACTTTATCATTCTCCGAAGGGATGCACAAAACGTTTATCTGCTAGAAAATCATAAAACGGGAACACCATATACCCTAACAGGGGTACATGAGAGGGTGTTGGGCCAACTGCCTTGACCATTACGCCTGCTAATTCTATGTTGGACAGACTATTTAGGTGCTGCCCTTCTCGGTCCCACCTCCTGGGATTGTACCCTTCCCTCGCTATGGGCATGAGTGTGACTTGTGACTTGTGACTTGCACCCAGTCAACAGAACATAACCAAGAGGATGGGATGTGTGCGGTTACCTTCGCCGTGCACTGAGACTGTACCTCCTCTTACTGCTTCGTGTCCTTACTGGCTTCGGAGGAACTTTGCCATGTTGTGGGCTATCTATGCTGTGAGTCCCAGTTGGCCAGGACAGCCCTCAGTCCTGTGACTGAAAGGAACTGAATTCTGCCACTAAAGGCTGATGCTTCTTTAGTGGAGCCTCACACAAGACCACAGCCCAGCCAACACCTTGACAGCAGCCTTTTGTGGCCCTGAGCACACAGCTGATGTGGTTCCAGACTCCCGATCCACGGAGGCTGTGACACAACAAATGGGGGCTATTTTAAGCCTCTATGTTACTGGTAAGTTGTAAACTAGCAACGGTAAACTAAGGCACATTGCCTTTGCCTCAAATTTCCAAAGCCTTTCTTCCGACGGCCAGCCCAGGGCGCCATTACCTTCATGAGAGCTGGACTGTCTTTTCGTGTCCTCTAGCTTAGTTTCTAAGGAATAAAATGTGTATTTTAAATGAGTTCAAACTCTCGCTGGTTTGAATTTGTAATTCTATTTTTTGGGTTACATACTAGTAATTCCTTTTAATAATTTTAGATTATGTATTCATCAATTACATTTTTTAAATGTTTATTTATTTTGGGGATTTGGGGCAGGGGTCGGGGTAGAGGCAGAGACAGAAAGAGTCCCAAACAGGCTCCACACTGCCAGGGCAGAGCCCGACGTGGGGCTTCGTCTCAAGAACCATGAGATCATGACCAGAGGTGAAATCAATCAGACGCTTAACTGACTGAGGCACCCAGGCACCCCTCATCAACCACATTTTTAAACCCCTGCTATGTTAGGGGCACTTGTACCCCAGTGTTTATAGCAGCACTCTCAACAACAGCCAAATTATGGAAAGAGCCTAAATGTCCATCAACTGATGAATGGATAAAGAAATTGTGGTTTACATACACAATGGAGTACTACAGGGCAATGAGAAAGAATGAAATATGGCCCTTTGTAGCAACGTGGATGCAACTGGAGAGCGTGATGCTAAGTGAAATAAGCCATACAGAGAAAGACAGATACCATATGTTTTCACTCTTATGTGGATCCTGAGAAACTTAACAGAAACCCATGGGGGAGGGGAAGAAAAAAACAAGAAAAAAAAGAGGTTAGAGTGGGAGAGAGCCAAAGCATAAGAGACTCTTAAAAACTGAAAACAAACTGAGGGTTGATGGGGGGTGGGAGGGAGGGGAGGGTGGGTGATGGGTATTGGGGAGGGTACCTTTTGGGATGAGCACTGGGTGTTGCATGGAAACTAACTTGACAATACGTTTCATATAATAAAAAAAAAAACCTGCTATGTTGTGTGAACGAGATGTTCTGTGTACTAGATGGTGAGGCTTTGCTCATAATTCTCTTAAAGGAGATCACAGACAATGGAAGGAAACAAATAATGATTTAAATTGAGAGGGAACAATGCCTACTTGACACACGCACTCAGCAGCATGGATGTGACAAAGAAGCAAACAGGAACAAGTCCCCTTCAGAGGTGACATCTCATCGCAGAAGAGCACAGAGCCACCGGGGCCAGAACTCCTGTGGATCAAACCCTGACTGTGTCACTAACTAGCTGAGCGATGCTGCAAATATTAATTCAATTCCCCAAGTCTCTATTTCCTCTAAAACAGAATTGGGAAAAATATTTCCCTTCCTTTATAGCGTTGTGGCAAACGATTTAATATACATGAGTGGTTGCCATGACCATAACGTATCACAGGAGAGGCGAAGGAAGATTGCCCAAGGGAGAAACCCCAGCGCTGGTTCGTGAAGGGTAGCAGCCGGTTTGCAGGCCCAGGGGGGCACGGACACCCAGGGCATGTGGGGACCCGTCGGAGCTGTGCCCAGCAGCGCAGACACGGCCAAAGGGCAGGCAGTCAGACATGAGCCTGCAGAGGCGGGCAGGGGAGGATTCGGAGAGGCCACACCTGATGCGTCAAGGAGCGTGGCTGTCTCTGGAAGGGGACACGCCTACACCCACCTGTCCTGGCTCTTCTCGACAACACTTTTTACAGCTCTCACTTTTCGACGCACACAAGTCCTCTTGGGTCCTCTCTGCGATAAGATCAGCCAAGGTTTCAGGGAAAATGCACACTGAATAAATGCAGATGGAGTCCTGGGGACCGCCTTGGAAATTTCACCGCTTGGCTCTAACAGTTCATGGTTTGTCCCCGAGAAAATGCTCTTCCGGAGCAAAACAGTATTTTTTAAAGCAGTTTTTTATTGTTTATTTAGTTTTGAGAGAGAGACAGAGAGAGAGTGGGGGAGGGCAAGAGGGAGAGGGAGACACAGAACCTGAAGCAGGCTCCAGGCCCTGGGCCGTCAGCACAGAGCCTGATGCGGGGCTCGAACTCACGAGCAGTGAGATCACGACCTGAGCCTAAGTCAGACGCTTAACCGACTGAGCCACCCAGGTGCCCCCGGAGCAAAACAGTATTTAACAGAAAGTGGGCAGAAGTGAGCTGACGCCTCACCAAAGACGATACACAGATGACAAGCACATGAAAAGATGCCCCACATCCTATGTCATCAGGGAATGAGACACCGTTCTACACACAGTAGTACGGTGAAAATCTGGAACAGTCAGAACGCCGAGGGCCGGTGACGATGTGCATGTGCCGCCAGAGAAACTCTCACTCTGCTGGTGGGGATGCAAAACCACGGAGCCACTTTGGAAGACGATCTGGCAGTTACTTACAACGCGGAAAATAATTTTACTCTATTATCTGGCAAAGGCATTCCGATGTACTTACCCAAATCCGTTAAAAACAAACGTTCACATAAAATCTGAACAAAAATATTTATAGCAGCTTTATTCACGATTGCCAAAATTGGGAAGCAACTGAGATGTCCTTCCACAGGTCAACGGATGAACAAACCATGGTACATCCCTGCAGTCCAATACTATCCAGCCACAGTAAGACATGACCCATCACTCCACAGAAAGACAGGGAGGGATCTTAAGTGCCTTTTGCTATGGAAAAGAAGCTAATAGGTATGATTCCAATGATAGGACAGTCTAGAAAAGTGTGAGGTGTGCAACATGTTGCTGTGCACATATATGTTGCAACATGAAAGCGTCCTCTTTTAACTAAATCTGATCATGGTGACACTGGCCATCCTACAATTCACTGTTTTATTTGTAGAAGAGGAAGCGCAATTAGTCATTTTTAACTGGATTGTTAAATATTTTCATTTAGTCGCACCCACTAAACACTATACTGCTTTTGGAATCCTCTCTAGCCAAAAGCAAAAACAAACAAACAAACAACAGTTGAAAGGCAGCAAGATCTTGAGAACATGATACCAAATGTAGACCCACAAAAACTGCCGAGGAACAAACGTGCCACATGGGTACATCTGATACTCTTTGCCATAGCATTTTTCATCCTTTTCAGAGCACACAGGGATTTCGTCCAATTCCCGCCACTAACGCACGCTTTGCTATTTAGAACGTGCTTGAAAAATATATTTTTCACAGGACATGAGCCCATGCTATTAATTAGACAGAAGAGACTGTAGACAGTGAAGGTTCTTATGAAAAACCAATTGTGGTCAAGCTAAGGCTAAGCACCCCACTCCAATCTGCAGATCAAAGATGCGTCAGAATAAAGGTCACGAGAAAAAGAGATCAATATCAATTTTTTTTTAGTTCTGAGGTTAATACATTTGCTTATAGAACCACACTGAACCATCCATATTAAAGATGAAGCTAGTTTGGTACCATCAGAAGGTTGTGGATTTTTTTTTTTAAGGACAGCAATATTTCTTGGCTCAAGACAATAATAAGTATATACCTGCATTTGATGTGCAAAGATATTATGGATAAAAAGTGTTTAAAATTCCCTTAACAAATAATTGTTAATTTAGAATCCCTAAGAGTGTGTGTGTGTGTGTGTGTGTGTGTGTGTGTGTTCACCGCTCTCTGTTCCCCTGTTACTACCTGATACAAACACCTTCCAAAATCAATGATCATCCTCTAAAATATTAATATAAATATAATTCACTCCATCTCAAAGATCGTGTGTGCTGAGCAAAGATGGAACCACTGAATGACCTCTCAGGACAGTACAAGTTTTAGATGCGGTTACTAACACATCTCATCTCCTACGAAGGGGCAATGACCTAGAAATTTAAGTGTTAGACACGAAATACTGACATCATTTTAAACAATTATTTTGCTAAAAAAATAAATAAAAAGGACCAAGTCGATCCTATCCATCCCCTTCCATTAAGTATAACCAACCCCCGATGTATCTACAGATAGAGAAGAAGAAAAGATGAGAGCTTATAGGGGTAAGAATGTGAGCATTACTGAGTCCTTTTCCATCAGTTCAGGCTTCCAAATGGAGTTTCTGGAAAATGGATGGTCAGGGAGAGCAGAGAAAGTCAGAGAAGTCAAGTCCAGGAAGGGAAACCACATTATTTTCTAAAAGGCATATTCTTGTCAGCAACATTAATGGGAAGAAACCAACTCTAACAAGATTCTCAGTTAAATACAGATTTCAGTGTAAGTTTAACAAACCTGAAGGAAAAATGTCACTTCCTCTATTCCAATAACTGTTGTGTGCGCCAACGCGTAGGCTGGTAGTTATATTCACGCCCACGATGAATTGGCCAGTGAAATTTAAGACTTACCACAGTGAAATATGAATAGCTTTCATATCTTAATATCCACAAGTCAGTTTCCCTAAGCCTAGCTTATAGCATATGTTAATTTAAAGCATTACCACAATCATTTGAAGACAAACCCGTCCAAATGTTATCAAAATACAGTATTTCTATCTACTAAACATTATTAGAGACTCAACTCGGCTTTATGTTTTAAAAATATTTCAAGTCAGTAAAACTTCACAAACTGCATTAAAATGCAAGTTTTAGAAGAAAGTTTACTTTATGCACATTTCCATTACGCAGAATCTTTGTCGCTATTCCTACCGGGTACAAAATTAATTTGTTGAGTGGCAATCAGTTGGGTGAAATACGCAAAAATGGCTGTATGCATTGTCTTGTTGATTACCCATTCTCTATGATGAATATGTCTTCTTTTTATAATTTTGAGGAAAATAGCCTATGAAACAGAATAAATGAGGAAAGACGGAGTGGGTAGCAATTCTACCTGAAATAAGGAAAGAAAAGCCTAAAATACTTATTGTTAAGTGTGAATTGAGAGAAAAAAATATATCCAAATGCAGGGATATCTGTGATTAGGACTGGAAGACATCAGAAAAGGTGGCAAAAATAAAGGCTGGAATTGCCAAGGAGAGAGAAAAGCAGTAATACGAGTAAGAAACCACTAACACCATGACAGTAAAGCTGAGGACAAGCGGAAAATAAAATAGAGCCAAATGGCTTCTGAACATGCGAACAAGAGGAGGTAAATAAACGTATTAACTAGAAATTGGTGTTTCTCTCATATGTAGCATTACCCAAAATTTCACAAGAGTCCTCTGGGAATTTTAATAAAGACACTAATAGAAGGATGATACTTCAAAATTTAATATACATCATAAAATTTTGACAAATACAAAGTGATTTTTCTTTGATAAGTAGAAAAGAAAACAGGCAACAAAGCATCCGTAAAATACATCAATGGCAGGGGCACCAGGGGGGCTCAGTCCGGCGAGCGTCAGATTCTTGATTTTGGCTCAGATCATGATCACACGGTTTCGGGGGCTCAAGCCCTGCATCAGGCTCTGCACTGACAGCACAGAGCCTGCTTGGGATTCTCTCTCTCTCCCTCTCTCTCTCTCTGCTCCTCCCCCGCTTGTTGCCATCTCTATCTCAAAACAAATAAAAATAAACTTAAATATATACATATAAACCAACCACAGCGCCCCAACTTTGCATTGTGACAGAATCCTACCAGCTGTGTGCTCAACTCCGATTCCACCAGTTCTCAGCCCGCGTCTCCACTTGTCACCCCTCTTCCCTCTCCACTGTGAGGTGGGGCTTCTCAGGTACCATTTGCTCTATCCCAACACGGTAGGGGTTCCCCTCATGCTATTTGTTTATCAGGGGTCATCTACTCAGTATGCTCTATGTGTACACGCAGGTACTCAGCGTGTGTGCTGCAGGGTGAAATCTGCCTCCCCCTCACCAATTATATGGAAGCCCCAATCGCCAGCCCTTCACGTGTGACCTCATATGGAAACAGGATCATTGCAGATGTGGTCAAAGCGAGGTCATGCGGGGTTAGGCAGGGCCTTAATCCAGGAAATGGTGTTCTCAGAAGAAAAGAGAAATGAGGACCCAGACACACATTTAGGGGAAAAAAAAGCCACACGAAGGGAGAGGCAGAGATTGGAATGACGTGTCCCCACCCACGCTAAGGAAAGCCAAGGATGACTGGTTGTCAGCAGTGAGGAGTGGGCTGGGAGAGGTGCTCCGCCACAACCCTCAGCGGGAGCGCGGCCCTGCCCACACCGCCATCTCAGGCTTCCGGCCTCCACCATGTGAGACGGTACTTTCCTAGGGTGTTCAGCCACCCAGTCTGTGGGCCTTCGTCATGGCAGCCCTGTGAAATCAATACTATTGGTTACTCATTCGTTCGTTCGTTTGTTCATTCATTCATTGACTCATTCATTCACTTCATTAATTTTCGCAGGAGCCATGGGAAAGTAGGAGACCAGGGCAGGGCCAGGCCATCCAGCCTCGTGCACGAGAAATCATAGGAGCACGATGGATGTCTGTTCAGTCAAAAGCATTAGGTGGGATACAGGTATTAAGATGGGTAGTTGGGGAAGGAAGAAATGGGACAAAAATGTAAATAAAACGCAAGTGATCCAGCCTGACCAACATCAGCTCCCTTCTTTGGGGAGATGCCCGTATGGTTCATGTATGAACTCTCAAGTGTCTTTTAACCTTCAAATGCATTTCCTTAAAAGCCCATTCTAGCTGATATTTGTGGGGATTGCTTCCTACTTCACCCAAACCCCCTTCTTGTCTGTTCCGGAATATTCTTACCATTCCAAAGGGAAGAGAGCATCATGGAAAGATAAACTTGCGGTTGCTAAGACCTCATAGAGTTACCAAGGCCTCTCCATATTTTGACTTACAGATATTAAGACCACTGATGGAAGTCGACATTCATGTCATTTTCTCCCCACCTCTCCCTCATCGTACCCTCCCAAACCCAGGTGCAGATGAGGTCTGTGTGGAAAAAGATAAGTACCACGGTCTGACTATTCCAGCCTGCAAAGAGCCGGGCCTCACTCGGATGAAATCCTTGCAGAGATGCTTAATTTGAACTTAATCGGCACCTTATTTTATCCCACTTTAATGATGCCAATCGAATGTGGTCATCCATGACTGAAGTCAGAGAAAAATAAGAAGACCTACTTCTGTCTACTTGCAGTGTCAGTGAAGCTATAACGTGAACGGAGAAGTTCAAATTCTATGCTCGTTCCCCTCATTTTCATTTTTGCAAGAAAAAAAAAAAAGAGCACCCTGGTGTTGTTATCTGTGCGCGGCAGGGCTCGGGTAGGATCAGCCGCACTGAAGTGTCAACAATGGATAAAGATCAAAGGATGCTCTCCTTCTGTTCTGCCCACACCGTCCAAGCAATCGGCCACACAGGCTCTACCCAGTCTAGAGCCTGGACATGATGACCAGGGCCATGTGTCATCCCAGGAAGAAAGCAAAACAAGACCAAAACAGGACATCCTGAGCAAAGCAAGCGAAGATATTTTGTGCCATCCGGTTTCATGGAACTTCTCAGTCAGGGGGCCTCTTTGGGCGTGGGCCAAACATCCAGATGACCCGCACTGTTCTGATCCTGGGTCCCCTGTCACCTCTTTGCTGGCTGTCCCTGCTTTGCTGCTCCTCAGGGCACATCTCCTTCCGCCCACGGCCCCGTGTCCCGGTCCCACACTTGGTGCCACTCTGTCAAAGCGCGCACACGACTTGCATCCAGTCACCAGCTGATAAGGAGAAGCTACTTGCCTGGAACAGAGCTGAGAGCCCTGGGAAAAGCATTTGCTGGGAGCCGAGTTCTGGAGGGGACCTGGGCTTTTGATGGGTAATCAAGGTTTGCAAAAATGAGTTCGCAGGAGGTGTACAGTATCGGGGCATATCTTCCCCAGGCTTGTTTTGTGAATCAAAGGGCAGAGGCACCGAAGCCAGAGGAAGCTGACTAACAGCTCATGACTTTCAATGGGGACAGCGAGGGACGAAAGCTTAACAAGAAAGACTTTGCAAAGAAAGTGAAAACACCAGTTTTCCCTTCTCTCTCCTGCTTCAAGAACCGCTTCACAGGCGCAGTCAGCATCTCAGCCGCCTTTCACCTTGACTTGACCTCCAGCCTCTGCCACTCTTTCTCCAAACTCCACTTCACCACGACCTTGAGCACCATCACTTTCTCGAAGCTCCAAGCAAGGCATTTGGAAACTATTCTCTACAACTTGACAGAGTAAATCTATTTATATGGCCACTGGCTTGGTGCTACAGAAAAAAAGTCCTTCATAAACGCCAGTGATGATGGTATATGGGGGGGGAATATTAAGTGCTTTTCAATTTATGCATAACCTTTCCAAGCCCAACTGTATTTAACGGAGTTATAACCTGTCAAAGCTCTTTATTCTCCTTTCTCTATTTATAACTGCGAAGCCAACTTCCTCCGCACGTAGCAGCTGCACCAAGGAGCCCCATGAAAGAAGGGGTGAGTGGGAAAGAGGCGGGGGCTGCTGTCGTGTGGGTAGTGCAGGCACTCGAGTAAAGACGTGAGAAAGAGAATGCATGCCTGAGTGAGGTACCTACCACACGCCTCTTAAATGGAAGGCAGAAACTAAAGGGGTGCCAGGTAGAGATACTAAACTCTTCAAGGCACAAAGCGCCTGGAGAGATCGATGCAGGAGGCTTCGCGGGAGGACTGGTAGTAGGCACAGCTCTCTAAAATCAGTGACGGAAATATCATTTCTTCTTCCTGGGTCAATTTTCGCCATCTCGTTGCCTCGTGAATGTCTTGTACCCTCATGCATGCATGCTGGGCACAGCACACCAGGTTTTGGAGAGAAACAACAGGGGTGAGGGGCACACCCAAAGGGTTGGCAGCCCTTTTGCATCAACGTGACAAGCACCACAGAAGGCCCGGTGTCACCTGCTAGAGGTGGTCCCCAGTGCCTGCACAACGCCCTGAGGGCACGTCTAGTCTGGCACTCAAAATTTGAAATTCTCTATTTCCCCCCTGGGGACACAATAAACCAATCAAGGAGGGGCTAAGTCAGGATCATCCTAACACTGAGGTGACTGACCTGGGGCTTAGCACAGGGGAGTTTGCAGATGGGACTCATTGGGAGTCACCAAGTATAAGCTACTTGTTTCCCAGCGTTATTTGTTGGTGAGGCTGATTAATTTCTATTTTGTTTATGTACCTATGTGTGTGTGTGTGTATATATGTATATATATATGTACCTTTACTTGCATGTTTTAATGAAATTTTACACACTATGCATGTATTAGGTATATACTATACAGTTCTGTGGGAGTTTATATGAACACATATTTCATCGATGCAGTGAAGGCTGTGGAGAAATGTTCAGACTCTAATATGGAGAAAGATGATTCAAGTATAAGGTAGTAAATTCATAATATGAAGTATGGCCATGGTAAAATAGACTCGCATCTTTCTAACTCTATCTGGGCAAAGGAAATGTTTATTGAGCTCCTATCACACTGTTCCAAGCACTTAGCTAAGCCCTCGGGATGCATTAAATCTAATCCTCCAAAGATTCCTGGAGGCAGATTCAACCTTGACTTTACAGATGAGGAAATTGACCAATAAAACACTTTGGCCTCAGATTCATCAGTGTCAGCTCCAAAGCAATCTCTACAATAACTCAGGGACTTTCTAGCTAAGGGTATTTGTCTTCTACTTCAATCCCAGGGATCAAAATAACACACACAAAGAATAAAATTATTTAGATCAGAGGGCTCAGCATTGTATTAACACAGCCCTGGGTTCTACACCAACAGTAGAGCTAAATCTTCCTCAGAGGAAAGACAAAAGGAAAAAAAAAATCTTGATGTTTTCTCCCCCATCTTATTCAGTCACAGAATATCTAACTGCAATCTACTAAGGATACGGCATCTGCTGAAAGAGACACAAACGGAATAGGAAACGTAGTCACTTCTGTTTAGGGATTTAAAAACCAAGTTAAAGAAGTAAAAGAAATATCGGGATGCCATCCAAGAATAAGGCACGAAGTAAATTAAGGAGCACGAGAGAGACTGCATACGGAAAGCACAGCTTGAGTGTATCCTGGGATTGTGGATATGCACAGGTCAGGAGAAGGCAGCACAGAACAGGGAAACTTTGTGGAAAAGGCGTGGGATTGACAACGAGAGAGTTGGTGGGGGGCACGGAGTAAACGGTAAAATATACGATGACAGTCATGAAACAAAAGATCAACTCTATCCCGGACACACTGCAAACCGGGCTATTAGTTCACCTCACCCTCTACAGCGCAGGGCGTATAATAGACACTCAACTTCAGTAAAGACTCTTAAGTGTTGAAAGTGAACAAAGAGTCACGTTGATTTGAATGTTGACAAGAACATTAGAAAAATTAGGAAGGGTGAGGAGAAACGAGGACGAAAAGCTGGGATTTTGCATATAATGTCTACAACGGGCATCATCAAGTGAAAATAGCTACAAGGAGGAGAATGGGAATGTGAGTAGGCAGCCGCTGGTTGGAGTCTTACTCACTGACATAGATTTGATTGTTGAGGGTGTGGGATTAACTCTCCAGGGGAGTGAGCACAGGGCAAGGAAAGCAGGTGTCTGTGGGCTGGATGGACCCCACAGGAAGAGGAAGAGAGAGGTAGGAGATGGAGAAGTAAAAGGAGGCGAGACAATACAATGAATCCCATGGCACCAAAGAGGACGGACAGACAATTCCAAAAGGAGACTGACTTAGTTAACATAAGCATCAACCCAGAGAGATCACGGAAATGCTGTGTAATGTCAGTTATTCAAGTTGTCACATGCATGTTACTGGGCGTAGTCTACGACCATGACTCAGGAGAACTCACACATATATAATGATAAATTCACACAGAGGTGTTCATATGACATCGTGATAAAATGTAATCAACTACTACTGCACACAAACACATGATGGATCTCATAAAATAACATTCGGCAAAATCCCAGACACAAAACAGTAGAGTATGACATCTTTTGTACACATGTAAACAAGCAAAGCAAAGTAAAAGACTGATCGTATTAATGCAATCTTAGACCCTGTAGATTTGTCACTAAAGAGAACAAGGTAGTTATTACTGAGAAATTCAGAGAGTGGTTATGGTTAGGGGATGGGGAGATGACAGGGAGGGGCCTTTCCAAGGTTGGTAACGTTCCATTCCTGGACCTGGTGGGATTCAGTCTGCTTTTCAACAAGTGGGTAACGAACTGAGTTGTCAATCTCCGTTTGGGACCATTTCTGAAGGTGAGATATGGTTCACAATTTTTAGAGAGGTTTTTACAAGGGAGGCAAGTTGATTTACTGTAAAAATAGATAGGAGGGTCTACTGCTTGGGGGACTTCTATTAATTTATTTGTGGAGGGATCTCATTCTGCTCCATACCAAAGAAGGTATTTCTAGAACTAGGATCTTTTACAACTTGAGTATCATTGCCCTTGTTTGGAGCCCTTTGATTTCCATGAGCTGAGGGGTTGATGGTGTCTAAATGGATGTCCTTAGCATTTGTTGGAGAGACTGCTCTCGGTTCACACATCAGCAACAGTGGGCCACGAAGAAAAACCTATATAAGGATGGAGAACTATGAAGGAAAGGATTATCACTAATTTATATATTCATTCCAACTGTGATCCTTGAGCAGAATCCTTAAAAATGCAGATGACCCGATTTTTCCCGAATATGAGCCTCAAGTTCATTAACTCGTTTAAAATCTTACTCTCATTTTTTCTTAAGCCTTATTTAAACAACCATTTTACTAACAGAACGTAAATACCCAGTGGTGGGATTATTGGATCATACAGTAATTCTATTTTTCATTTTCTGATGAACCGCCATAATCTTTTTTTTTTTTTTTTAACCACTGGTGTGGCCACACCAGTTTCCATTCCCGCCAACAGTATGGGAGGGCTCCTTTGCTCCACATCCTTGCCAACACCTGTTGTTTTCGTGTTGTAACTTTTAGCCATTCTGACAGGTGCAAGGCGGGATCTTATTATGGTCTCATTTGCATCTCCCTGAGGATTGGTGATGTTGAAAATCTTCTCACGTGCCAGTTGGCCATTGGTATGTCTTCTTGGAGAAATGTCTGTTCATGCCGTCTGCCTATTTTTTTAATTTTCATTTTTAATATATTTTGAGAGACGAAGAGAAGGGGAAGAGAGAGGGGGAGAGAGAATCCCAAGCAGGCTCTGCGCTGAAAGCATGGCTCCATCTCACAAACCATAAGATCATGACCTGACATCAAGAGGCAGACACTTAACCAACTGAGCCACCCAGGCACCCCCCGCCTATTTTTTAAGTGAAATAAGTCAGCCAGAGACAAACAAATATAATTCCACTCATCTGGGGAATTCAAGAAACAAAACAAAGGAAAAAGAGGTTAAGAAAACACAAAACAGGGGCACCTGGGTGGCTCAGTCGGTGAAGCGTCCAACTTCAGCTCGGGTCATGATCTCACAGTTCGTGGGTTCGAGCTCCGTGCCTGGCTCTGTGCTGACAGCTCAGAGCCTGGAGCCTACTTCGGATTCTGTGTCTCCCTCTCCCTCTGCCCCTTCTCTGCTCACGCTCTGTCTCTCTCTCAAAAGATACATAAACATTAAAAAATTAAAAAAAAAGACTCTTAAGATACACATTGATGGTTGCCAGAGCAGGGGGGTTGGGTGAAATGGGTGATAGGGATTAAGGAGGCCACTTCTCATGATGGGCACTGAGTAATGTATAGAAGGGCTGAATCACTATACTGTACAACTGAACTAATGTAACACTGTATGTTAATTATACTGGAATTAAAACATAACAAACGTAACATAACAGAAGGAAAACTTCAAAGATGAAAAGCTTAGAAATCACGTGGATAGTTCTTATGTCAACAGAAACTCTTTTACAAATTCCAGTATATTTACAGAGACAATTAAAACACATTCGATGGTGAGTCTGCAAGATTCCTGTTCTAACCTTTGCGTCTGAAATCAGACAGAGTAGTGCTTAAAACAGTCCTGAAACTATGTGTGAATATGTTCCTTACAAACCTACCAATCCCCGAATTCTAACTATGGAATATAGTTGATGGAAAAATCTTTACTCCCAAAAGAATAAACATTCATTCATTCATTCATTCATTCATTCATTTATTTTAATATGAAATTTATTGTCAAATTGGTTTCCATACAACACCCAGTGCTCATCCCAACAGGTGCCCTCCTCAGTACCCACCACCCACCCTCCCCTCCCTCCCACCCCCCATCAACCCTCAGTTTGTTCTGTTTTTAAGAGTCTCTTATGTTTTGGCTCCCTACCTCTCTAACCTTTTTTTTTTTTTTAATGTTGATTTATTTTTGAGAGAGAGAGAGAGAGAGAGCATGCGAGCGAGCGGGGTAGGGACAGAGAGAGAGAGGGAGGCACAGAATCTGAAGCAGGCTTCAGACTCTGAGCTGTCAGCACAGAGCCGGTCGCGGGGTTTGAACTCACGAACTGTGAGATCATGACTTTTCCCAAAGTCGGATGCTTAACTGACTGAGCCACCCAGACGCCTCAAGTGTTTTCTTTTTAAAAAAAGGAAAATCACTCATCATCAGGAAAATTCAAATCAAAACCACAATGAGATATAGCCTCCCATCTATCAGAACAGTAACATCAACAGCACAAGAAACAAGTGTTGGCGAAGATGTGAAAAAAAAGGACTCTTCTTGCACTTTTGGTGGGAACGCAAACTGGTGCAGCCACTCTGAAAAACAATGTGGAGACTCCTCAAAACATTAAAAATAGAACTATCCTATGATCCAGCAATCACACTACTGGGTATTTTCTCAAAGGATACGAAAGCACTAATTCAAAAGGATACATGCACCCCTATGTTTACAGCAGCATTGTCTACGGTAGCCAAATTATGGAAGCAGCCCAAGTATCCTTTGATAGATAAGTGGATAAAGAAGATGTGGTGTATATATGCAATGGAATATTACAGAGCCATAAAAAAAACAAAATCTTGCCATTTGTAATAAACGTGGATGGATCTAGAGATTACAATGTTACGTGAAATAAGTCAGAGAAAGATAATATTTATCTGTGGAATTTAAGAAAGAAAACAAGGAAAGGAAAGGAAAAAAAAGAAACAAGCTAAGAAACAGACTCTTTATACAGAACAAACATGGTGACCAGAATGGAGGTGGTGGGGGCTGGGGGATGGGTGGTGGGGATTAAGGAGCGCATTTGTCATGATGAGCACTAGGTAACGTAGGGAATTGGTTAATCACTATATTGTCCACCTGAAACTAATACAGCACTGGATGTTGGCTATATTCGAATTAAAGTTTTAAAACGAAACAAAATAAGATTTAGCCGAGAAAGAGAAAGGCCAGTTCTATTCATAGACATCATGATGTTGGTGTTTGACTCACATTGTAAGTGTCATAGAATCATTCATTTTTATAAATGGGAGGGGTCTCTAAATCAATGAATGACTCAAAAGGCTTTCTATCCCTCCCCCCCCCAATGGTAAAAGCTTCTCTTCAGAAAGCACCTTTCAGGGGCGCCTGGGTGGTGCAGTCGGTTAAGCGTCCGACTTCAGCCAGGTCATGATCTCGCGGTCCGGGAGTTCCAGCCCCGCGTCAGGCTCTGGGCTGATGGCTCGGAGCCTGGAGCCTGTTTCCGATTCTGTGTCTCCCTCTCTCTCTGCCCCTCCCCCATTCATGCTCTGTCTCTCTCTCTGTCCCAAAAATAAATAAACATTGGGAAAAAAAATTAAAAAAAAATAAAGCACTTTTCACAGAAAAGTAAAACCCTCCAGGATGGAGTCAGCATGGGCCTGCAAAGTCGAAGCGGATGTGAGGAGGTAGAACCATAACAGCTCAGCGTTTCCCAAACACCCCCTTCCAATAGTGACCCCCAAGATCCTCAAGCCACTGGAGCAAACCAATGCAGAATTTTATTTTATTTTTTCATTTTTTCAAATGTTGATTTTTCAGAGAGATAGAGAGAGTGCGAGAGAGCGAGGGTGAGCAGAGGAGGAGCAGAGAGGGACGGAGACACAGAATCCGAAGCCGGCTCCAGGCTCCAAGCTGTCAGCACAGAGCCCGACGCGGGGCTCGAACCCACAAACTGCGAGATCATGACCTGAGATGAAGTCTGACGCTCAAATGACTGAGCCACCCAGGCGCCCCAAACCAATGCAAAGTTTTAACAATCAGAGTTTAAGCCCAGCCTCAAATCCTTCATCTGATGAGGAAAACCAGGCCAAGAGTGATGCTTCAAAATCTCCCCACAAGCTAGTGTCACAGCTGGCACAGAGGTTAGGCAATGAGACACTGGAGCTCCTTGGGGATGGTCACAAGAGCCAACTGTTAAAGTTCAGAAATTCTGAGAGCCAACTACCATGGTGGTGGTAGCTGGAAATCAGCTACGGTGAAAACATTTACATCTCAGAAATCGGCAAATGCTACAAATCGGGGCTTTCCCCAGGAAACTGGTTGTGGTGAAAGCTTTAACAGCACACCTCAGGACTCAGTGTTCCTGAGTTTATACCCTACACAGCACCCTGAGAACAGATTCACCACCTTTCGATAGGGAACACAATTTTCATAAATACGGAATTTAAAGTGAAAACTAAATAAATACAATTAAATTAAAATAAGGAAAATTAGTGAAGGGAGAAACACAACTCTGAAAATAAGTAATGCATCTTGTTTACGGAACATCAAACCTAATGTTGACAATAATAGACAAAAGTTTAAAAAATCAATACAACCTTTAGAACAAAAATAAATCTCTATTTAAATGGTAATGGTTGGTATTTCCTTTCTGAGCTCATATGCTATCATGAATTGCTTCATTTAATTGATTCCTCAACATCCTAATATTAATAAACTAGAAAATTACAGGCTACCTTGATGAGTGAGTCTTGCATTCTGAAGAGAAGAGTTTGTTTCTTCCTATCATAACCAAACCGTGGAGTCTGGTATCCATGTTGGCACTCTCTTGCCTACTGATGTTCCAAGACTTCCAATTCCTCCAAACGAAACTCTCATCTTTGAACAAAACTCTTAAGCTATGGTACTAAGACTTGCCAGCCCTGTTTCTACCAACCTAGAAGTTACCAGCTCAGGGAGAGCACTTTCTATAAAACATTTATCATGTGAGTCATAAAGTGAGAAGTACCACTGACATTTCTTGGATTTCTAATCACCCAGAATGTTAAGAAATATAAAGAAGATTTAGTAACCAAAGCTAATAACTTCATGAGCCTTTCTAGGAGCCAACACTTCGGCAATTAATTGTTTTATCAGACATTGAAGCGATTCTGTCATCCTAGTAACTAATGTCCTAGGAGAACCGGGAGCTTGTGCTTTGGGGTTAACATGGTAGTGTGCACAGGTCACTAGGACCCTGGAATAAAGTAACAACACAGAAGTGATGGATGCCACATCTGGACATGGCGCCTCCATTGTGCGGCTTCCCTCTGTGGCAGTGGATGTGGAGGGGCCCCAGGGGAGGGAACCCAGATCCCCGACCGGTGCACAGAGGACAGATATTTCTCTGACTTCAATACCACCCAGGACTCTTACAAGAGCAAGACGCTATCTCTACCAAATAAGACCCTGAAATTTCTATCCATTTGTAGAGAGCCTGGCCTCCACTGAATTATATGATCAGCTTCTCCATTTTCTGCAAAATATATTGTTCTATCAGCCTAAACATGGTTACATAAATATAAATCCTCCGAGTAAACTTTCCTAAAAGGGCGACCTCTAACATACAGAATAACCACACGCATCTTTTTAATTAGAGAAGGGCGTCCGATGCGCGTAAGAATGATGTCTATATGATAAACAAAAAGGGAGCATTCCACCCTTGTCTTTCAGGTAGTTTTTCCATCCTTAAATTACATGGACAGAATGATCAAATACCTTTGGTTTCTAAATAAATTGAATCAATGAAGAAATTTCTAACAATATTTTTCTAAGAGAGTCTCATAAGGCCTTACCTTTTTGTAAAGAAACCACATATTTAAGAATGCTTATGGGGGCGTCTGGGTGGCTCAGTCAGTTAGTTGTCCGACTCTGGCTCAGGTCATGATCCCAGAGTTCCTGGGTTCCAGCCCTGCAATGGGCTCTGCGCTGTCAGCACAGAGTCTGCTTGGGATTCTGTCTCCCTCTTTATCTGCCCCTCCTCCTTCTCTCTCCCTCTCAAAAATAAATAAACATAAAAAAGAACATGTTTAAAAAATTAACAAAAATGAATGTTTATTTTAGTCCTACGATTCATTTTTATTATCTTCTATTTCAATACATTTCGTAAGAGTAAACTTTTACATTACTCTGAATTTCTGCAAGTGTCTCTAAAGAAATCATTGCCACTCATGTGTTCGCTAACCAATACAGAAGGTCTAAGAGACACCCATGTCAGAGTTAACTCGGCGTCATGTTTCCTATAAATTGATTTCTCTTCAAGTTGTAGCTCATCATACACCCCCTGAAAAAAAAAAATCATTTAATAAATTCCACCCTGCTCCTTTCAGTGGGTTTTCCCTTCAGATAACATCAGTGCTATCCAGAGTATAGGACTCAAATGTGCTTGTTCTCCAAACATTACCGATTACCTAAAATTAGCCAGTGCTGGGAAACTTAACTCTGGCTAGTGATTGCAAAAAAAAAAAAAAAAAAGAAAGAAAAAACAAAAAACAAAAAACCAAACCAAACCAAACAAAACAACAACAACAAAAAAAGGCATAACACAGTTTTCCTACCCTCAAAAGATGTTCTTGACAGTGATGGGGGAAATATAAATATTTAATCACCATGCATGGAGACATAGGATGTACCAGTGATTTATAAACAGGGACACTGGAGGGGACACCTATCTCCAACTGAAACAAATAAGAAAGCCTGACAGAAGGAGAGATAGTTGATTCGGGCGATGGTAAGATGGATAAATGTTCACTGGGTGGATGAGAAAGAGGCAGCACTGTTCAGGCTGAGAGGTAGACCATTCATCCAAAGACACCTTGATGACTGTCACTAGGAACTGCAACGGGGCAGAATATCACATGCATGCGTTTGTCTTAACAATCAAGGGTTTCTGTGGAAAGGAAGGGAGGGACATCAGACAGCAGCCAGTTTTAGCCTAAGATCTTTAAAACGTAAGTGGAAGATATTTGGAACCATGTGAGAGAGGGGAGAAAATAGTTTCAGCAGGACCGGATAGGGGCGTTACAAGAGGGAGGAGGTGAAGAAGATAGCACCGAACTTCTCTCGGTCCCCAGATTGGAACTGTCACCATGGACGGGACATCTGGGGAATGAAGGCTGTCTTGTAAAGAGAACAACCAGTGACATTGTAGATGTAGGAGGCAGTGGAAAAGGAAACAATCTGCTTTGTTCGGCTCCTAGGAGGTGTCATTTCTAGCATCTCTATGATGCTGCTTACAGTCAGTTCACTTAAGGGGCATTTATTTCTCTTCAGCTGTGTGCCTCGTTTTGCTAGATGAGCCAGGGTGAAATTATGATGAAGAGAATACAAGGTTTTGCATACAAGGTTTTGCCTACAAGGTTCTGCCTACAAGGAGGCGACAAGGCTGTGAAGGATGGAGCTTCGAGTTAGTTCAAGTAGCAGGTGTTAATGATGCTGATATAGAATTTTATTCATATCCAATTAGATGCCTATGAAATAAGTAAAAAGTTCTTTCTAGAATTTAACTCAGCAATATTTTCTTTTTTTTTTTTTAACAGCATCCTGCAAGCCCTAGAAATTCGCATGCTGGATTCTATTCCATATTAAAGAGATCAAGGAAAACCAGCGATAGGCCATATCTTCTATAAATAAATGAGTCCCAGCGTGGGGAGATGTCCTACCTCCCCAAACCAGAAAGAAGAATCCTTAGTTCCAGAGAGGCTGATACTGGGTCTGGAGTCGTTTTTAGCTGCTTCAAAGAGGAATCCGATGTATTTAAATGTAAAGATGTAAAACACTCATAAATTATTTCAGGGGGATGTCAAAACAGTGAGTCATGATATGACAACTATTTAAAAATATTAACTTTTACTTCCTTTTCTTTTTTTTTTTTAAGAAATGCAAAGCTTTCTGGACGTTTTCAGCAGCCTCTCTGTCCTGAAGAAAATACCTAAGTAGCATGAGATGCCCTGGGGTGTAAATCCCCCTGGACAGCTTCAAGGTCAAATGTGAGGCAAATCTTCCAGATTCACTGGGGCTTCGCCATATCCACACAAACAAGCACAGAAGCCCCTGCTTCTCAAACAAGGTAGAGGGGAAAGAGAAACACAGAGCACAGGAGTCAGGTAAGCAATAGAATTGTTGAGGAGAACTGAAGTGACAGAATACACTGATGGCCCAGAGATTCGCGGCCAAGGTAAGAAACCTAGGCGATGCAATTCTTACCAGACGGAGTGATGTCTGTTACCTGTGCAAATGAAGAGAAAAATCACACAGAAATGGAAAAGATGGCAGTCGCTGGAGCCAGCATGGGAGAGCGAAGGGGACACACTCAGCCTGGGCACCACGTCCTTGGTGAGGGGAAGGGGGCTACTGTTTCAGGAGTGACAGAAGATGTCTAGGACAGCCAGGCAAGGTGTGATCAGACTTTTAGCAAATGTGTCCGTCTGTGTCTCTGTGTCTTTAGTCTCCCCTTATCACACAGAAGCTGAAGATGTGAATTTTGATGACCCTCTCATCCCCAGACTGGGCCGATCTGGGGCCATCGCTCATCCAGTGAATGAGAGTCATCAGAGTAATACTGATAATGGTCAACACTTTCCAAGGCTTACTAAGCACTATCTCAAGTTATTGATAAATAATATTTTACTTCATTGTCAAAAAAAATGTTCATCACCACCCCCCGCCACAGACACAGAACCTAGAAGATAGGGGTGCCAACTTGCCTCCAACACACAGCTGGTCCTTGGCAGGATAATGAAGCACCTCTCTTCTCTGAGGAGGGATTGTATGTGGAGTCCAGATAGAATCATCTGTACTCCTCGACATTCCCCCGCTTATCCATGCACTTACCCCTCACACTTTTGCAGTCCAACATAAGCACCTTGCATAAGAAAACAAAACCCTATACACTGTTACAAAACAAATTCTGTACTAAGAGCCAACAGAAGTGACTTCAAGTTCCACAATTTGCTTCATGACCTTTGGGGACTCCCTTCCTCTGCCCTCGACTTCCCAGCCCCACAATCTCCCTCCTTCCCTCCCCTCTTCAGAGTGAAGAGGTTATGCTACGTCATCTCTAAGCAAGGTATGAAAGCCTCCTTCACCCCACAGAGCTATCTCCTACACTTTCCCAAGCTTCATTTCCTAGAGCCATCCTTCAGTCAGGTGGGCACTACCCTCACTGTTCTGTCCTCGTGTCAACAGAATATCAATGTGAGACTTAACAAGTTCTCGTGACTTTGCTAATGTGTGTTCCCAGCATAGCAAGCCTGCCGGAGGGTCCAGCCTGTGTACTGACTCATTTTTAGCTTGTACCCACGGAAAGTGAATTCTAAGGGTTGTGGTGGGGGGAAGAGGCAGCCAGCTTAGGTCCCTATTCCTAAGGTTGGGAGCATTTGTCCCCACCATCCCATGGGCCATCATACACAGCAGAAAAGAGTGCTTAGAAGGGAGGCATGCAAATTTCCATCTTTTTCGAATCAAGGGAGAATACAAATCGGCCTTGTTACAAATGTGTGGGTTTCGGTTTTCTGGTTTATATGGAATTATTGTTCTCAAAAGAACAGGAAAAAGGAATCACTTCAAAACTCTTAGAGAGCTATTCTTTTAAACACACATCTCCAAATATCACCTGTTCAGCCATAAATGCACTAGGGATCACCTTTAAATTATGTGAATAGATTTTGAGGCTTCTAGACCAAGAGGAGCAATGACATGTCTAAGCTAGAACATTTACCTTTTGGTTTCAATAGGAACACCTGTTTTGTGAAGTTAACTAGAGAATCACATCAGGTCAGTATATTGTTTCAGCTAATATTAGTGCTCAGTGGAAACACAAAAGAGAAATAATGAGAAGAAAAGGAAGAGTCTTTTATACCTGTGCTATATTTTGGGGGAAGCATACAATTTTGTTTTCTTGGGCACTTCAATACAAAATCCTTACCTTAATTATAAGTGGGGGATATTTGCTAAGCAATGTTTGCTCCATGGTGGACTGCTCTCAAAGTCATAAGAATTGTCTATTTAGTAGGTCTGATTCTTATGATCACTCAAGATGGGGAAATGCTGGTGGTTTAGCATTGCTGATGTTAGAGTCTGAGGTCAAGAGTTTCTTACACTTGAGTGATCATGCCTTGTAGGGCTGGAGAGCACTCTGATGCGTCTCAGTCCGCTCAAGCTGCTATAACAAAATACCATACGCCATGGGGCTGGGGAGATTAGATACAGCAATTTATTTCTCACAGTTCTAGAGGCTGCAAAGTCTAAGATCAATGTGTTGACAGAGCTAATATCAGGTAAAGGCTCTCCCATGGGTTGCAGACAACCACCCACCTTCTCCCTGCATCCTCATGTGCCTGTCTCCTTCGCATGTGTGTATACACACAGAAAAAGAGAGACGTTGACTCTCTGTCTACCCTTACAACCATACTAATCCTATCAGACCATGGCCCCACCCCTAGGACCTCATTTAACCTTAATTACTTCTTCATGAGTTCACTTCCAAAAACAGTCACACTGGGCTTCAGCCTGTGGCTCTTAGATACACATCCAGTTCCTAACACCATCCCATAGGATGGATACAAATCCTGGAAGAGAAGCCTGATGGCACGCTTGTTTCAAAAGTACCCCAGATGACTGTCAAGGTCAGACACATGGAGGAATTACTGAGGAGGGTAAATTAAGAGTCAAGAAGTCACAAAAATGCAGGCAAAGTTCAACTCAACAGTTAGCCATTGAGGCCACCTGACCCAATCAACCTTAATAATATCTTGCTTTTCTTATTTTTTAAACAATAAAAGCACTATAAGCCCTGTTCAATAAAAAGGGAAACCTCAACTTCCCAAATACAGCATCTGGTACCTAATAAAGATGAAAGAAATTAAACCTAGTCTCAGTAAATTCTTCAAAATATTATCGTGGAGATCACAGGAACAATTGTTGCAGAAACTGCTTGGCTCTCAGTATTAGTTGCTGTTACTATTTTTCCATTTGTACCAGTAGAAAAATTCCACCTCCTCTCCCCAAATCAGCCAGACCAGAAACAAAGCTGGCTCTATATAGAGCAACCAGTAAGAATGCAGATCGATTACAAATCTCCCCCAAGAAGCAGATTTAGAGCCTTTTAAGCCTCACTGGAAATAATTTACATTTTATTTCCATGAGTTTTCTGTTCTTTCAGTCACTACCTTCCACGCTCAGGAGGCAAACGGTATTTTGTACCCCATTCTTTGCCAATGGGATTTACAACAAAAGCTCTGGCAGGGGATGGACTGGAGGGGTGGCTCCCATTGTGTCTTAGCTGCAGCGGCTGCTTCCTTACTCTGTTCATTCAATAGCTCAATGGTATTTCAGGAGTACCTATTATGCGTTGGGTTATCTGCTAGGAAATTGAACTGTTTGCGGAGACCACAGTTCCTGATCTGACATAGCTCATAGATTCAGGGAGTCACAGGTGCAAATAAACAATAGTTGTGCTACAACATCATGGGTGTCATGAGGTAGGATAGACAGACGTTAAATGCCATGGGGCCAGCAGAGAGAGGAAATGCTCTGCTTGGGGAAGTCAGGGAAGGTTTCAGAGCACACTTAATACCTGATCTAGATTTAAAACAATGTCTAGAAACATAAATTCAATGAAACACGGGGTTATTAAAAACTTCATACGGTTATTCAAAGGTAAGGAAGGGGAAAGCCAGTGAAATTCAAGTCTGGATGTAGTAGCCTTAGACAAGACATCTAAAGTGGGTGGGCAGGAGCCCAAGGGAGGGAAAGTTTATCAAAACCAATGACAGAAACCAAATAAAATGAGAACCACTGCCCTCCAGGCTGTGTGCCTGTTGCAAGCAAGCTGAGACAGTCCCATGGTGCTGGGGGGGGGGGGGGGGCTCAGAACCGACATGCCCTGACCCAGTGTGCTGTAAATGAGCAAAATGGCGCCTCCGTCTGGACCCCTGCGTTGTTATTTCTTCACTGCAGGCTGAGAACCATTAGCTCAAAAGCCCATGGGCACCAAACTCAAATTTTACACATTCAATTATTTTTAAAATAGCCCAAACGAGCACATTTTAAGCTATTTAGAGTCTGTTTGCTTTGCACACCCTGCAAAACCTCACCCCACAGCTGCTACCTATTGATAAGACAGTGCCTTGTAGTTGCAAGACTCTGTTATGGGCTCAGTTTTGTCCCTTCGACATTCAAATGTTGAAGTCCGAAATCCCACTACCTCCGAATGTGGCTGCATTTGGAAGATCTCTCAAGAAGTAATTAAGTTGAAATGAGGTCATTAGAGGGGGACCCAGCTGATAGGACTGGTGTCCTTTTAAAAGAGATTTGGACGTAGACGCACGCGGAGTGAAGGCCATGTGAAGACACCGAGGAAAGATGGCCAACTGCAAGCCCAGGAGAAACCGTCCCTGCGCGCACCTTGACCTCGCACTTCCAGCCTCCAGTTGTGAGAAACACATTTCTGCTGTTAAGTCCCTGGTCTGTGGGCTTTTGTCACCGCAGCTGGAGGACACCGAACGCAGGCTCTAAGCAGTGCCTGCCCCTAGGAAGCCCTCTGGCCCAGAGGCTCCTCCCCGAGCTCCTGCATGAGGTCACCCTGACACCTGAAACACCCTCCCCCATCCTTCCCTCCCCATGGATCCTCCACCCCTCCTCCCATTCTGGCTGCGGCTTCTGTAGCCTCTGCAGGAAGCTTCTGGATGGTCTCAGGCTGCCAGACACAATCCCTCTCATACAACCTGGCCCATGTGCCAACCTATAAAACCTGCCGTGTTTTAGGGACTCTCCTGGCGGTGTCTTTCTCTCTGACCAGCCCTAGATCCCTCAACTCCCCACACACTCCCTCCAGCCTTTGCAAATTCCTGTCTCTCCACCCACGAGGCGCCTTTGCATTGGGATAAATCCATGCAAATGTGTTGTTGATCAAGCCAGGAAGTATTTATTAACTACATTTATGTTGGTTATTTTCAGCAAGAGAGAGCAAAATTCTTGCCTTTACCGTAGCTACAGGGTGAATACAAATGTAACATTTTTATATGAACATGAATCTCATGACTCAGAGTTATTAATTCAGCATGCTATTGCTTTTGACTATGAAAAATGAAAACCTAAGATAAGTGAAGCAGAGTGTCTCAGACGCAGTCCAAGATTTGGAAGATTCATTATTCAGATCTCTATTTTTCTGAATTTTATTATGAATGCAAAAATTAAGATTATGTGTCGGCTTTACCATATAGGAGACTGTTTAAAGGAAATAAAAATAAATAAATGACATAAATCGTATGAAATGATTCATATAAGAAAACATCAAGTTTGTGAGACATAATGAACATTTTGATCAGGTTCTATGGATGAATTATGAAATTATCTAATTTTAGACTAATGTAGTAATGGAAACTGCAAATCCTATAAATGTCAAGCAAGACCTGGTTTTGAATTTATCCAGTGTAACCACGGGCTACATAGTTAACCCCCAAAGCACTAGTTTCCTTGCCCACAAAATGAGAACACGTACACTATTTCACAGAGCTGAGACAATTCGGTTGGATACATAGGTAATGTTTCTAAAGCAATGACTGTAGCCCAGCAAGTGCTTAATAAATATTGATTTCTAACTCCCTTCCCTCCTTTATCCTAAAGCATGTTCATTTTAGACAGAGTCAACAGCAAATATTTATAATATATTTAGCATGCATGAGCCTTTAAATACCTAAGGGGACAATATGTTATTTCAACTGGATAAATTGGTATGGATGTTTTAGGAATGAAACTTTCAATGTACAAACACCTATCCTTAAAGGACTGCTTTCATATAACACAAAGGGCATCGCAATGCCTCAAGGAATCGTCTATCAAAGCCAAAGTGAAATGGACACCATTAAAAAAAAATCTACTTCTAAAGTGATTATGAAAAATATATATTCAACACCATTAATTAAAAAAAACAATTGCCCAGTTCATGCGATTTGCATTGAGTAGGGGTGTTATCCCCTACTACATCTAAGAATGCATATGGCACCTGCACGTTGTGAGGTACTTCAGGCACCTATTGTAAAATTCCTGTTCCACGCTCTATTAATTTTCATTAATCTGATACATAAGGTGTTTCAGAAAGGAAAAGAGTGCGTAGTTTGCTGCAAGCTTTACTAGGAGTTTTGAACATCTAAGATCATACAAAAACCAAGGGCCAACATTCTGAATTACAGTATGACGTTGTTACTGGAAATCTGACTTGCCATGCGACAAGAAGACAGAGCGCGACACTAATGGTATTCACGCGCGTTGACGCAATACATCATGTTGTCGTAAGTATGACATCTTCATTTCTCACCCCCACAAGCACAAAATAGCAGCATCCAG
Organism: Felis catus; assembly: GCF_018350175.1. Lineage (NCBI taxonomy): Eukaryota > Metazoa > Chordata > Mammalia > Carnivora > Felidae > Felis > Felis catus. Next base: position 4,258,156 of record NC_058371.1, read on the forward strand.
TGCCCTGGAAGAGCAGTGAATGGTTGTGGCAAGAAGCACTGATGCTTAAATCTTTAGGACAAAGGACGTTCTTCATAAAGCAATTTGGGATTCTCTAAAATTCTGAGGACGGCATTTAGAACTATATTGTCTGTTAAGCTTTTGAATGCAAGGGAAACAGGTCAAAGATACAGGTGATGGCCTTTCCTGAGATAAAAACACACCATTGATATTTTATTACATCAAAATAAGATCTGAGTAAATTATCAAAAATTGGTTGTCATGGTCTAAAGGTAATTACTCTTCAAAAGTCTCCAATATTCCTAAGATCCAGTAATGAAGGAGTTAATGTATTTATCAGCCTCATAGTCACATTATGCATTTCTTCATTAGCAAGAAACGTCCCACTCTCTTTGCCTCAGCACAATCCTGCTGTGTTTTATTCTTTAATTTATTTTGTAGGCATTCCCTATGACTAGTTCTCATCTTCTTGAACCCCAAGAACTCAGGCAGACCAATGTGTTCAACCTTGTCCTTCTCATCCTATTATTATCTACCAAAGAACCCTATTTGTAACCTTAATAATGGTTGACATTTTATAACATTAATGTACTAAATCACCCACCTCTTAACAATCGGGATTCCCCCAATAAATTATTTGTCTTTTGAAAGGTAAGAGTGAGTTTGTTTTGCTACTCGATGCATACTCAGTGCCAAATACACGCACAAAAATTAATACGTATGTCGTAAATTGAAAACAGTTAATATAATGTGCCATTTGAGTACAGGAAAGGGACTGGATCCTTGGTTTTTTAGACTCAAGGATGTCCAGTTGAACAAGGTCTTAGAGGATGAGGGGGTCCTCTAGATTTCAGTCACGGGGAAGAGAATTCCAGGCAGTGTGTTCTCTCATAGTATGTATGTACGTACATACATACATACATATATTTTTTTTCTGTGCATAATTTTCAATCCACCAAAGGCTACCACAAAACAATGAAAAGAATGCCCAGAAACACACTAAAATACATTGTCTACTTCTTCAACATTCAAAATTCTTTTTAGATAAGTTTAAATAAATCACATTCTGCTGTGATGCTCAGGTTTTTATTTTTACACTCATCTGAAAGAGCAAACATGGTAAAGCTAAAATCATGTAGCTCAGCTCTGTTTCCATATTCATAAAAACAGGAGTATGAGAGCAGAGAGATCATTATTGTCTTTCCTGTTTTACCCATGCTTTTGAATTTCACACAATATCTGAAAAAGAAGACTCACAAAATTTAAGTTCCGTACAACTCTACTTTAGAGCATTTGGTATAGATCATCGTCAATGAATTTGGCATTTCATTTTACATGCTAAGGAAAGATATTCCCTCAAATAACTCTGACTAGACAGCAGTAAAGTCCACGCTTAATGGATCTTCACTGTCATTGGGCATGAAATCTGGATTTTAGTAAGTCAGGGGAAGATAAAGTAAGTCATCATCATTAACACAGGTAGGGCCATGAAGTAGGGACTTCTACAACTTGACAGAATCTTGACGTAGAGGTCACTTACTCCCGCCATTTTGTAACAGATCTCCAACAGAATGGGTAGGCAGTGGAGAGCCTGCAACTCCGGAGTCCCTGGTTTACTTGTAACAATATGCAAAGAGCACACTTGACTGCTATGTGTGAGTCAGAATCCTGGAGATATTTGGACCACCTTCTCCAATAGTTCTACAGCTACAGAAGACTTCCTTCACACAATACTTTTGTGAAATACAATTTTCCTTCACAAAAAGGCCACACAATACTGGCCTTTCCAAGGCCAGTAGGGAAGGGCCCTGTGGTGGGGAAGCTTTAGAAACTCCCCCATGGTCTGTGTCTTCTCCTCACTCACACCAAATGAACAGAACACTAAGGAGCGGAGCAAGCAAGCGGAGGCAAAGGAAGCTTCAGCCCAACAGCTATGAACATTTCCTTCCTCTGCTCTCAACCTCAGCTGGCAGTCCTAAACCTGCCCTACGGGAAGATTCCAGAGCTGCTCCTGCAAAGAATAAAAGCTCAGGTTTAACTCTGGGGAGTCCATTAAATCTAATTTTCAAGACGGGATTCTGGCGGTTCTCAGAAGATTTGTTCCTGACTGAGGGCACCGAACCACAAACAAATACCCCTTCTTCAGAGAAGCTCTTAGTTTTGACTTCTCTAAAATATTAGTCTTACCTTTTCCTTAAGGGGTAGATTTTCTCACACAGGCACTATGAGCAGAAGGTGTGGGAAGTAGAATTTGATAGAACGTAAGAAGTGTCTCCCTAGAATTAATGATATCCGAAAATGGAATGGACTTTCTCATAAAGTACTGCCATGGTGGATATTCAGAGGTTCCATTTTTTCTGTTGCTTAAGATAAACTGGCTTGGAGCGACTATAAAAAAAAAAACCTATTTGTACCCATCTCAACTTCCATTAGCCCCTCATGCCCACATAGGGCAGTTTCTAGTAAACCTCCCAGGCAACTGCGGCCATTTTTTTCTGATGGATTCTGATCCCCTGATGCTCATCCGTGGCAGAAATTTCCTCCTCTCATGGTCCACAATTCACTTTATATTATACACTGATCACATTCACAGCAATATTTGTGAATTAAATGGAGTCTTCTGGATGTTTCGGGGAAATTCCCACACCACTCTCTGTGCCATTTCTTGAGGAGATGCCCACAGACCTTGACTCTCTGCATCCCCTTCCATTCTAGACTCTGCCGTCTGGCCACTCCGGTCACATCTGTTTCTTCTTGAGTTTCCTTAAGTGTGGCTACCCATTTTTATATCACACACGTGGATCTCATTCTACTTCTGTTGGGTAGAAAATGCTGCTTTCCCTATGCCACACACAATTACTTGTAATGAGAAGGTCTGTGGCAACCATTAAATCGCTCCCAGTTTCCCCTAAGATGATTCTGTGATTAGTCTCCTCCGTGTCCTTCCACAAAGGCCAGCTATGGAAGCAATTCTCACAGCCCACAGGGACTTCCAGAATGAAACAAATGTGCACCTTTTGAAAATTTTGTTTTCTCTACACAAATGTTGCAGTGCAACAAGGAGAATATGAACTGTGATCATGAGGTCAGAGGGGTCAAAGACACAGCTGGGAAGCCAGAATGGGATTTCCTCCTGAAGACTTAAGAGACAAAAAATGGGCAAATTGGCTGGGATTACTGAAGGAACCAGGGGTGTGGAAATAGGAAAATGGTAGGGGAAGATGAAAGATTAAATTAACATGCAGTATTTTTTATTTATTTTTAATGTTTATGTATTTTGAGAGAGTGAGAGAGAGAGAGAGCAAGCGAGCATGAGTGGGGGGGGGGGGCGGGCAGGGAAGAAAATCCCAAGCAGGCTCCACACTCTCAGCACAGGGCCTGATGTAGGGCTCGATCCCAGGAACCATGATATCATGATCTGAGCCTAAATCAAGAGTCAGATGCTCAATCAAGCCACCCAGGTGCCCCTTGTGTGTGTTTTTATACAAATGATATACCTATTGCATTCTTAGGGTATTCTTGAGAAATTTGCATTTATATAGGAAAATTCTACTGCAAAGATTTCATTGATGAGTATTTCCTTCTTGTCTCATAGACCAGTGACAAATGATACAACGGTGATGCAGAAGTGTTTCTCATTTCATTCCGTCTAATAGAAACAAATAAAGACACAAAGACAAGATAATTCCAAGATAATATTATCCAGGAAAAATGCGGCCCTCAGGTCCTATTGTAAAGAAAAATTGTCCATTGAATTACCCTTGTCTGGTACAAGCCAAACGTTTTGATAGGCTTAGTTTGTTAGAATAGAAAGCTGGATTCGAGGAGGGAGGGGGTGGGGTGGGGTGGGGATGGGGGGAAGGAGAGGGAAGGGGAGGTGAGTGGAAGGAGAGAAGGGGTGGGAGGAGGAGGGCAGGCACAGGAATAGTAACAAATACTAAAGGGTCCCTTACAAGGCACAAGGCACTGCTTCCATGGACCTCACGAGCACCCTACAAAGTAGGGCATTACTGTTATCCTCTCTTTGCTCATCAGAAAAGTAGGAATGGACAAACTAAGGGCTGAGCCCAGAGTCACACAAGTACTAAGCAATAGGGGCTGGCTTAATTGCAAATGTGCAGAGCTTCATGAACTCTGCAGAGTTTTGAAACTCATAGATGTAGAGCCTGCAAACTCTTAGCAGGGAGTTAGGGGCCAATGTAATGTTCCTTATGCCCCTTTGGTAACTTTTCACACTGATAATGATCATATTCTTCTTTTAATTTATTTTTGAGAGAGAGAGAGAGAGAGAGAGAGAGAGAGAGAGAGAGAGAAGGAACAAGCAGGGGAGGGGCAGAGAGAAAGTGGGGCAGAGGATCTGAAGGGGCCTCCAGGCTGACAGCAGAGGTCCCAACACGAGGCTCAAACTGGCAAACCATGAGATCATGACCTGAGCAGAAGGCAACCGCTTAACCGACTGAGCCACCCAGGCGCCCCCCATCCTATGGACTTACTAATTCAAAATACACACTAAGTGAGGGGTCCTATTTATAATCTCTTGTGGGCACTGAAGATTTAAAGGCAAAAACACAATCAACGCTCACACCTTATCAAACCCGGTTTTCGTGGTATCCTTTAAAAAAAGAAAAGAAAAAGACAAAAAATATAGATTTAACGTAAGCTGCTTCTTCATCAAAGTGAGTGTCTGCTGTAGTTGTTTCTTTATTCTAGCGGACAGTCCCTATTTTTAAGCTATGCACACTGGATGCCAGGGCATAAAAACTTGTTTTAAAAAAGCGTATCAAAGTACCTATTGGAAGAAGAGTGCCAGCTGACATTTGCTAGCTTTCACTCTCACACAGCCATGCCCAAAGAAAGAATGTGTAAAATCAGTTGTCTGAAAAAGCAGAGTGGCATGCCAGGAGAAATGATGCCAGCGAAGCTGGACTCCCACCGTGTTCCTGACGGGGATGGCACGACGGCGGCCTCCAAGGTTTGCTCAGAAAATGGGCTCGTGACCCTTCCTTTCCTGCCTCACTGGGTTCTCGTGAGTTACCAATCAAACCACGCCTACTGAAATGGTATACGCGGGCAACACTTTGGAAACACATCAGCATTCAGCCTTCAGTGAGGTTATTCCCAGTGTCGTCTTTCCCTCCACTGTCTTTCTTTGGTCTTTAAAATGTGATTCTTCTGAAACCAGTTGTGGTTTCGCTTTCTAATGCAGGTCTGTGCTAGGTGTTCCGGGGAAGCCTGACGTTTCCCCAGCCAGGGCTCCTTCCTCTCTCCTCAGGTGGGTGCCTGTGGCGTTGGATCATAGGCCTCCGGCACTAAATGTGGTTTCTGATATGGCGAATCTCCCCTATGTGGTTTTAGAACGAATGGGCAAATGGATCCTGGAATATTTCCAAGAAAAACTCCCAAGCATGGGATTGGCAGAGCAATCCTATGCATCCATCTTTCCTCGTGGAGAAAACCAGGGGGTAGGACCACAGGGAAATACAAAGGGCGTAGCAGACACGGAGACGTGCACAACGAAGAAGCAATCCCAGCAACACCCAAAGTCGAATTTGCATCAGGCCCACAAATATGTGTCAACTGCCAGATAGATAGAAGAACTATTCCCTGCTGCGAAGAGCTGGAAGATAGCACTCGGAAGACGTAGCCCATTTTCCAAGAATGGTAGAAGGTATATACTAGGCTTCAATGATCTTTGCGTAGATAACGGATGACGTTCGTGATTGGAAATGGCACCAGCAGAGCTCACAAAACCTAGGATGGGGCACCGCTGATGATAATGCATCTGTGAACCTGCCAGCTTGGTGATGCGTTTCATCAATGCCTAGGAGTGGTTGTTTTTTCCTTTAAACTACAATGTAGCGAAATACATGGCACCTAAAAAAAAATCCTGTGTTGGTGAAACATATGCCTATCTCGTAAGGCAATATACAAAAGGATGCACTGCTTTGTAAATCAAATCTGACATGTGAGGGAAATGCCTCCAGACTGAATTATTATACATCATTCCATTGAACACTTATTTCAAAATTATCCAGCAAATAACAGTCACTCAAAACATGTTGTGATCTTCTCACTGTCAGCAATAAATTGTTATACGTCACAAATTTAACAAGGAGTAAAATACATAACGCACATCACATCATTAAAAGCTGACTCTGCTCTTTTAATGCTCCTATGGGTTCTAAGTATTCAACAAAGTGAACCTTAATCAGGGTCACCAATTTGGAAACCAGGTCATCAGAAAACAAGGGCAGATGGTATCTTAGGACAACTTGAAAGGTGTGAGCTTCTTTGTTTTTGTTTTTTAGTTTGATTTGACCCTGAATGTCTTCTACTCAAGAAGCCAATTAAACTGAAACTCAAATACATCAGATTCTCTACAAAACAGCACAGGTCAAGGGCAACATTTTCAACCGACTCCAAACTCATTCGGTGAGAAAAGTAAGCAACAAAAACAAAAAATGAAAATAAAGACAGGAAGGAAGGAAGAAACAAAATTCAGAATTGACCCTCGAAGAAAAGCCTCATGCACTGGAAGAGAGAAAAGAGGAAAGTGTATGTGGTGAGGTCAGCAGACAGCTCTGACCTCATGCTAACAGAAACATCACCCATCACCTCCACTCGTGCACCTGACCAACAGGACAGCTTTCCCTCACCATCGGCGGGGACGTAGTAGAGGTCACAGCAGTCTTCTAACGACGCGTCTTCAGAACATTGTCATTTTGCTGCTTTAGTAAAGGAAAATTAACTCTTCTTCAAACAATGGTGTTTCAAGTACATTGCGGCAAATATGTGTGTAACAAGACATTTAAATTCACTGCTGCATAAACAAAATAAATGATGACAGTCTTTCAGGTCAGGGGTCACCCTGTCATCATGTTTTGGCAGTGATGAGGTAAGAGGGGACAACAGCTGACATTTCACCCGTGTTCCGGGAGGCACCCATGACATTTGGCTGGGCTTTTGCTGTGATACCTGCAGTCCGGGTCCTGTCATGAAGTGGACACCACCAGTGGAATGTTCCTTACGGGATCAGCACCCGTTCTGGCCGCTGCCTTTCCTGTCACTCACGAGAACACCCGGGAGCTCTGTCTTGGTCAACAAAGAGAGAGGTAGGCGGTGAATGCATCTGTGTTCTAGGCTGTTCTTTGTCTTGGGGATGTACTTTACAAACAGATAATTATTTGCAAAACGAGAGCAGCTGAAAAGGACACAGAGACAGGGAAGGAGGTGGTGTTAAGAGATAATGTCTGTGATTTTTGAGTATCAACTTTGTAATTTAGAATACTCGCAGGTGTACTTATGTTCTATGATAATGCGAGGAGTACAGGAAAGATTAAAAGTTTTTTGAAAACATGGGCACCTGGGTGGCTCAGTGGGTTGAGCATCTGACTCTTGATTTCGGCTCAGGTCATGATCTCACGGTTCGTGAGTTCGAGACCCGCGTCGGGCTTTGCGCTGACAGTGCAGAGGCTGCTTGGGATTCTCTCTCTCCCTCTCTCTCTCTGCCCCTCCACCATTCTCTCTCTCTCTCTCAAAAAGAAATAAACATTAAAAAAATTTAAAACATTCTGTAAGCACCAACTTATACCTAATATAATACTTTCTGTTTAATGTCAGAAATACTTTTGCAAAATAATTTAGCATTAAATGGACTCCTGTCATGAGCAGTATGATCTCCTTAGTACAGGAATTACATTTTACTTATGTATGCCCAGTGGCAAATGCCTAGTACTTAATAATCACACAATAAAAGCTTGACAACTGTTTACATTAATTTTTATACAAACAAGAATATACATTCATGCAAAAGACAGTGGAAACCAGTGAAAGAATTGAAACATTTTGTGTTCTCTTGGGAAAGCAACTGGCATAAATATTGATAGGCATATGTCATGTCTATTTCATCAACTTGCCTTCACTCTTGGGGATAAAAAAAAGTTTGTGAGCCTCACCCAGAAAAAATAGTCTAAAGCAATAGAAAACCCAAAACAGCAAGTTTATCATAACTGTCACTGCTTAAATCTGTTTTCAAATTTTCTAAATAACTGGTTACGTTACAAGGGTCAATTTGGATTTGCTCTCAAATTATTATAACTCTAGAGAATAAATGTGATGAACAACTTCTCTTTCCCAAAGAGACATAGGACAAGTTGACCTGTCTCTGGAAGATGACTCGAATTGATCAAAGCTTAGTCAAGTTTAGACAATCCTGGTTTTTACCCTGTGGCCTCTAGCCAGTTGTGGACATCATCTACACAGTTCCTGTTGTCCACAAAGTCTTTCTAAGAGCTGCTGAGGTGGAGAATCTCACATTTGTCTTTCCCTTCCCTTGCGTGTCTGGATGCAAGCCAGAAGTTATTCAGAGTAATCTTAACTTGCTTTACTTTAGAGCTTTTCCAAAAAAGAGAAGTTACCTGACAACTTAAACATATACATAATTGTTTGTTTTTTCGTGTTTATTTATTTTTGAGACAGAGGGAGACAGAGCCTGAGCAGGGGAGGAGCAGAGAGAGAGGGAGACACAAAATCCAAAGCAGGCTCCAGGCTCTAAGCTGTCAGCACAGAGCCCGACGTGAGGCTTGAACTCATGAACCGTGAGATCATGACCTGAGTCAAAGTCAGATGCTTAACCGACCGAGCCACCCGGGTACCCGAAGCATATACATAACTCTTACTAGATGCTGCCTCAGACAGAATTAGCTGTTTTAGCCATTTCAGTTACTACAGTTTTATGAAACATCAGTATTGGGATTCTTTTGCTTAGCATTCATAATCAGAAATGAACTACAAACAAGCACCCATCATTTTGTTATATAGGTCTTCCCCGGCCATTTTGGCCAAGACAATAAGCTATGACTGGAAATTACTACTTGATTTCATATTGCCAAGTTATGCCTTTTCCCCAAATTTATTATTAGACCATGTGGTAGCCCCTAACCACCCTTCCAGCAGATCCTGTTTGCACAGTTGGCGAATCATCAGTGTCAGGATATAAAGAATGGATACTGCTTTTCCAAAACACAGATTATCTGTACCAGCAGGTGTTTGGAGAGATAAGTCGTCCCTCATACAAAGGGGCATTTTCCCCCTAAGAAGTTAGTAGGGTCTCATATTGCAGCAATAGATGCAAGGACAGCAGATAAAATTGGAATACTGCAGGTACGTAGTATAATGTCGAAATGTATAAAGTATCCTATTTGTCTCTAGGGGCAGTGATAGTGAAATCTACCATAGTAATGTCTTTGGACACACCCAATAGAATGGTCATGGCTATTCTTTCTGATGATTTCTGGACAGCTGATATGGAAGGTGTAAAGATTAATTTGTTGCCTCAATCTGTGTCTTTTTGGACCCTCTGAGCTCTTTCCCTCACGCAAGCAGAGCCTACAGAAAACAGAAAGCAATCTACAATGTGAAGTTACGTTCTGAGTGTGCAGTGACTATGGCCATGGCAGTCCATGTTGTTCTAGTATTCTTGAGTCTCCAGTGCTCTCACTTAGGACCCTGGCATAGGACCCTAGAAATGCTTTGGAGCACATGTACCCAAGTCCAGACTTTTCCCCACGACTCCTGGTAACATACACTCCAATAGTTTAACATTTTACATCCTGATTCCGACTTTCACCCTCTTGAGGATGATTTCTTCGTATGACTGGTCAATGTCCTTGTTTTGACTTTATTCCCTCTGTTCACGGATCCTGTAGCCAATTTTATATTCCATCATCAATTATAAGACAAAGTCCAAGCATGTATAGCTCACCAAGCCCATTGGATCCCCACCTTTCTGGAGGGAGAGCCATGAATCACAACAAAAGTTGTTTTTTAAGACTAGAAAAGGTGAAATGAAGGAAGGCAGAGATAGGCATTCCAAAGGTCTCATCTATTCCAGGAGGTAAGTACAATGTGAGGAACACATAGGGACTATGACCATACCCACCACGATGTAAGCATGCTACATAAAAGGAGAATATGACTGTATTCTCAGATGAGAGAGATAAACACAGGTATCCACACTGAAATAGCCAACCTCGTAAGAAGTGTACTAAGAAACGGTGTGGAACAAAAATGTCATGAAGTGTGCATGTTTGGGACAGGCAATTAACTTGTGCCCAACAAGTCACAGAGAATACCCCAGAGAACATTTTGTTCTTCTGTTGGGTCTTCGTGGGAATTTGTTAATGAATGATGATTTCTGCAACATCATTATCTTTGTGGGATCAGATGTGAGAAGGCATATTTTAAAGAGATGATGTGAAAGTTGATCAGAAAATAAAGAATTCTCTATCATGAAAACAAATTAAAGCCAGAGAAGAATGACTCTAAAAGTGCGGCCTAGGTGGCCCCAGAGAGTCCCTGGGGTGCTTTCTGGAGTCTCTGACACAAAAAACTGCTATCATAACAATATTAAGATGCTGTCTGCCCCTTTCTCGTTCTCTCATGAGGGTACAATAGACTTTCTACCAAAAGCCGTATCGTGTATAATACTACAAGAGCTCAAAGGCAAAAGCCTCCAAGAGTAATCAGCCTTCTGTGAAACCAGGCAGTAAGAACCTTGTCCACATATAAATCAGTGCCACACCTATTACTAAATTGCTTTTGCTTTGGAAAAAATAGCTGTTTTTCTTATCAAGGTGTTATTTCTTTGTTTTTTCTTTTTGCCAAGTAGAGAACAATGTGTTATTTCATAAAAAAAAAATAGGTTATTAATATTAGCATCCAATGGATCACTATTATTTTTCAAACACTTTTTAAGTTTATTTTTTTTTTTAATTTTGAGAGAAACAGAGACAGCACAGGGGAGGGAGGGGCAGACAGAGGGAGAAAGAGAATCCCAAGCAGGCTCCGTGCTGCTAGAGCAGAGTCCGACGTGGGGCTCGAACTCACAAACCATGAGATCATGACCTGATCCGAAACCAAGAGTTGGATGTTTAACCGACTGAGCCACCCAAGTGCCCTATGTTATTTTTAACGAATGAATAAATATTTAAGAATTTCTCAGTCGTCATGTCCGAAAAATTACATAAAATTACGTAAGTAAAAGCTCTCTGTGTCAGAGTTGCCTGACACGGCAAAATCAAACATGGAAAAAGAAAACACGATATCCAATTATATTGGAATCCTGAATAAACAAAAATATTTTTAAGTGTAAGTCCCACGAAATATTCGGTGATCCTAATTTAGGGACGTTATACATTTTTCAGAGTAATTGCTGCCACAGAAAACCTTCAGGTGCAGATCGAAAATACAAGTTAAAGCCCACCTGGAGGTTCTACACTTCCAGCAAGGTTGATGCCCCTGCTGCTGGCTGACATGGTCTGCTTGGAATGTGCATCACGCATATTCAAGTGAACACATTACTGATAATTTGCTTTGGATTCAGTGCCGTGTTATCCTATCTCCTTTTCACAAGCCACCGAGTGAGGCTCATTGATCCCAATGCACAGAAACAGGCTGAAGAAAGGAAGGAAGTAATATATAAGACATGGGAGATCCAGAGTCAAACCAATGTCCTCTGACCTCAAGACGTGAGATCCTGTTAACGGCCACCTGTCCCCTCTCTGTTGGTCTCTGGTCAACTTACATCGATGAATGCATGACACTGACATTCTCTCTCTCTCTCTCTTTTTTTTTTTTTTTTTTTTTTTTTTTTTTTAATGTTAACTATGGAACTACCGGATAAAACCTGGCTGAATCATCCCAATGTCGCATGGGCGACATGTACCCGTAGACAACGTGGTGATGAGACGGGTCTCTGCAGGATCTGGGCCCAAGCTCAAAGTCACATAATCAGTGTCGCTACAGCTGATTTGCCGTTTTTAGGCACCCTGATAGATTACCTCCTTAGAGGCCATGTGACAATCCGTTAATGAAAACATCAAAAATAACTAAGCCAGTTGTGCTGTGGAAGTTTTGAGGTCATCTCATAAGCTGTAAGAGTCAGAATCAGGAGCTGTTGTCTCCTGGACTGGAGAGGGCAGTGGTGTTAGAGTCAGAAGACTTGGAAGACAAGTGTAGACTTGTCTCTATCCACAGCCACCCGCGAGGCCTTCCTCAGCTCTATCCTCTCAGGTGCGTAATAAGCCGAACATCACCCGCCCCGCGTACCTCAGGAAATTGAAAGGAGGACATAATAAAATAGAAAAACGTTTGGGAAATGTAAAGCTTGCATAAACATCAGCTATTTTACCTCATGCTACACGAACGCTGAGATGGCCCTGTCGTCCTTCTCTTCAGGCAGACATCAGACGACACCTTTCCCTTTCCGACATACAGGCCTGCAATTTATTTTCTGGGTCCCCCATTTATTTGGTTGGTAAAGACTTGATTTTTTTAAGAGTAGTTTTTGGTTCACCGGAAAACTGAGAGGAAGGGACAGAGCTTTCCCATGGAGTCTCCTCGCCCCACACAGGCACAGCCCTCCCCCGCCGACCCCTGCCACTATCCACAGCCCCTGCCCGGAGGTGAACCCACATCACCACATCACATTCACCCAGAGTCAGTAACTTACTGGTGTATAAACTTAGGGTTCCCTCTTGGTGGTTTACGTCCTGTGGGTTTGGGCAAATGTATAATGTCATGTGCCCACCACACAATTCCATGAAGTGAAGTCACTTCCCTGAAAATCCTCTGTGCTCTGCCTCTACGAGGTGCCAAACGAACTTATAACGTACTCTCGCTGGAAGACAGAGTCATTGCTCTAAAACTGACTACTCCCGTGCCTCTAACTCAGTCCATGTTGGCTGCCACCAATGCCCTTCAGGAATCGCCTTCAGCAGTAGGTGGAGATTTACTATCACCGTGTCCCTGATGTCTTTATGGTGGGCGCCCTGCAGTAGCTCTGTGCGTAACGGTCCGGTCTATCAGATTCAGCTCCACTGTTAGCTACTTGAAGATAACGGTTTTATTGAGATACAATTCCTATACCATCAGACCCAGCCTCTTAAAATGTACAACGTGGCACTTTTTAGTGCCTGCAGAGTTTTACAGCCAGTGCCACCACCTCTTGTCAGAAACTTTCACCACCCCACCAAGAAACCCTGTCCCCGTTAGTGTCAGTCTCTGCTTCCTTCCCCCACCAGGGCCTGCCAACCATGGCCTACTTTCTCTAGGGATCTGCCAGTTCCATACATATCATATAAATAGAACCATATGTGACATTTGTAACTGGCTTCTTCCAATTCGCAAAATGTTTTCAAGGTATTTCCATGCCCTGACATGTATCAGTACTTCATTCCTTTTTCCTATTTTATTTCTTCTTTTTCTTATTGCTATTTTTATTTTAGGAAGAGAGAGAGAATGGGTGAGTAGGGGAGAGGGGCAGAGGGGAGAGAGAGAGAATCTCAAGCAGGCTCCACACTCAGTGCAAAGCTGAATTCAGGGCTCGATCCCACAACCCTGGGATCATGACCTGAGCCAAAATTGGGAGTCAGATACTCAAGTGACTGAGCTGCCCAAGCACCACCCCCCCCCATTTTTTGCTATTTTCAACATTTATAAAGTTCAATAGTATCCCAAGAAGCCAGGCTTTGGTGGATACCATTACTTGCTCCAAAATGTCATGTGTTGGAAGGCAGAGTGTCATTACCCAAAGTAAAATATTATAGAATGTTCAGAGTTGATTCATTTGGAAAGGCATGTGTGTTTGATCATGGAGCTTCAAGATTCATCTCCTTGGGATGCTGAGATAAAAGAAGGCTCCCTTTCCCGGTTATCCACGTGAGCCTTGATGGGCAGATCAACCATGCCATGGCTGTCTTCTGCTAATATTCCCATTCCTTTTTTTTTTTAATTTTTATTTAATGTTTCATTTATACTTGAGAGAGAGAGAGACAGAGCATGAGTGGGGGAGGAGCAAAAAGAAAGAGAGACACAGAATCAAAGCAGGTCCCAGGTGCTGTTGAGCTGTCAGCACAGAGCCCTATACAGGGCTTGAACTCGCGAACCTCGAGATCATGACCTGAGCCGAAGTCGGATGCTCAAGCAACTGAGCCACCCAGGCGCCCCCTAATGTTCCCCTTCTTGAAAAACATGGCTTGAGTTCTTTCATGAAAACTGTATTCTTGGGAAGTTTTTCAGTTTTCTAAAACAAGCAGTAAGTCTAGAAGGCAGACGTTAAGGAAAGAAAACGACTACAGGTGATTATCTGGCCAGAGCTGAAATGATGCCCTAGTTAATATACCACAGGTTCAAAAGAGAAAAGTCCTCTAGATCTTTCCAAAGCATTCACAGATGAAAAACTAAAGACACAATGAAATCAGCAATAGTGTTATACTTGGTCATTTTAACAAAAGTGTGTTGTAATTTTTCTGGATTTAATAATTAAATATTTATACTTATATAATCCCCCTTACTTACACACTTCTAGAGGACAGATTTGTCAGTTTGCATGCATGAAATGTGTAGGTGAATAATCTGCCACTTTACAGAAATTTAAACTTGAGGGATATTTAAGGACATAACTCTCGGGATGTATGGATAGATATTATATTAGATGAAAAAGATTAGGTAATTATAATCTATATAATAAACTCAATCTAACATTAATCTATCTCAATGACATTTGTCAGGACTTTTGAGCTGAAACAACAGATAGAAAGAACAGGGATTCACCAGAAAACAATTAATTGGTCACACCTACTATCTCAGAAATTATCCTGATTTACATGAATTGTCCCCCAACCCCCCACTGGCATGTTTTTAAACAATCATATTTTTACTGCAAAAGCCTGCTTTTCCAAGAGGGATTAATCCATTACAACTTATATGCATTTGAATATTGGGCTTTATTCTCTTACCAGCTTATATACCACTTGGTTCTTCATCGTTTTCTTCCTCACAGGGCTAGATCAGAAGACACAACTTTAAAAGCATATCCGGGGGCGCCTGGGTGGCTCAGTCAGTTGAGCTTCTGACTTTGGCTCAGGTCATAATCTCGCGGTTTGTGAGGTCTGGCCCCATGTCGGGCTCTGTGTTGACACCTCAGAACCTGGAGCCTGTTTCAGATTCTGTGTCTCCCTCTCTCTCTGACCCTCCCCCATTCATACTGTCTCTCTCTGTCTCAAAAATAAATAAATGTTAAAAAATAAAATAAAATAAAAAAATAAAAGCATAGCCTTCCATGCAGGACAACTTTGAAAATTACACAATATAGTGAAACCTATATGTTACGTAAATAAATGCTTGAAATAACTACTTTGTTTCATGTTTATTTATTTTTGAGAGAGCGCAAGTGGGGAAGGGGCAGAGAGAGGCGGGCAGAGGATCCGAAGCAGGTTCTGCACTGACATCAGTGAGCCTGATGTGGGGCTTGAACTCACAAACCTGGAGATCATGACCTGAGCCAAAGTCACTCAAGCGACTAAGCCACCGAGGTGCCCTGAAATAACATTACTTTTAAAATAATTACATTTTAATTTTTAATAGGTTCCTTTCTAATTTTTATGAAATATAATTTCTGCTTACCTATCTGTTGAAAATTTAAGCCTGCATTAATATTTTGTATTTATATTGAAAATCAACCACAAAATGGAAAAAAAATTCTCCAAAATCCCCCAAATTTGCAATTTAACTCTAATGAGATAGGAGCATTCAACAGTCAGAACAGCCAAAATTCAAGGGGAAAGAATAACTTGATTATCCTTAGAAATAGAATGCACACACATGGAAGCATTTTTTTTTTTTTTAATTTGAGAGAGCGAGAGCGAGCGAGCATGCCTGAGGTAGGGGAGAAGGGCGGAGAGAAAGAGAGAATCTTAAGCATGCTCAATGCACAGTGTGGAGCCTGACATGGGGATCCATCCCATGACCTGGTATCATGACCAGAGCTGAAATCAAGAGCTGGATGTTCAAGTGACTGAGCCACCTAGGCACCCCCAAAGAAGCATATTATTTTCATTATCCACTGCTGTTTTTAGAATAATTAGTTCTCTAGGATCTTCCAAAGATGACCAATAGAATTCATTTGTTTACTAGACTGTTAGTTTGGTTTTCTTTAGTATCATTATGAATCTAAGATGTTGATGTATTAGATGTGCTTCATTTCACTGCCTCTCTCATTTTAGATGCTCAAATTGTTTTATTTGGGGGCAATAGGAGCTCCTCAAGCTCCCTGTACATTAGCCCTTAGGCACCCATGATCACTGTGCTTTGCTAAATGCCAATGTTCTTGAATAATCCGGTTCGTTTTTTTTTTTTTTTTTTTTTTTTTTTTGCCAAAGCCCTGGATTTGGTCATTTTCAAGGTGCCGTGACCCCTTTACATAGGAAATGGCATTTAGAAACAATAATCTGGGGGCCAGGAGTACTCACTGTTAATAGGTTATTGTTCCTAGGCCTTTTCAGTGGAGCTAGAAAAATACATTTTTTAAAGGAAGTATATCATGAGTTCATCCTTACACTTCCAAATCAAATGTAGGATTACTGAGTTTTATTTTTCTTTTTTAATTTTATAGTTCTGTTTATACCAAGAACGAAGAAACTTGGAATTTCAAAAGATTAACATAATGACTTGTTTTATGTTAAAATAAATGTCTCAATATCAATTTAAAATTATTATTCATATTTTCAAGAGTTGCAAGTTTCTTTCAGGTCTTTTTATTTGCAGGGATGTGGCCTACCACATCAGCAAATCTAACTGCTGTATTTACCACTCATTTGACATGATTCTTTTCGGTATGGTTAAGCCACCAATTCAATAAATGACTAAGGTTTTTTTTTTTTTTTTTTTTTTTTTTTGCTGTTGTTGTTTCTTTTCCCATTTTGCTTTTTGCTCGTAATCAATCTGGACTGTTACAGAAGAATATATAGAATATATATACTTCACCTTTCCTTTTTTTTTTTTTAATGTTTATTTATTTTTGAGACAGAAAGAGACAGAGCATGAACGGGGTAGGGTCAGAGAGAGGGAGACACAGAATCTGAAACAGGCTCCAGGCTCTGAGCCGTCAGCACAGAGCCCGAAGCAGGGCTCGAACTCACGGACCGCGAGATCGTGACCTGAGCCGAGGTCGGCCGCCTAACCGACTGAGCCACCCAGGCGCCCCACTTCACCTTTCCTTTTACAGCTGCATTCTGTAAAGAGCAGTCCTTTTACCATACTTCATTGTGGGTGTGCTACTGGCTCCCCGGGTGGATATTTAGGGGACATTAAGGTTGTTTGTTTATATCTTGCTCTCACAAATTGTGTTGGAATGAAAGCCTGGGTACATGTCACTGTTTCTTTCACAAGTATATGTTTTGGAATAGATTCCTAGAAGTTAGCTTGTGGTATCAGACCATAATGACTATGTAATTTTACTAAGTATAGCCAAATTCCCTTTTATAGAGGGTGTAGAATTTAACATTCTTAACACTGTGAAAGCCAGTCCTTCCACAATCTCACCATTGTCAAGATTCCATTGTCAAGAACCCATTGTCAAGCTTTGTATTTTTGGAAATTAAATATGTGAGGAATGGCATAATTTTAATTATGCATTAAATTATCTTAAATTATCTTACATACCAGTAGTGGGTTATCTCAACTAGACTTGGTAGTCAAAAATCAATGAAAATAAAGGCATAGAAAATTTTTAAATGTGCATTCAAAATCATGATTTTCTTATACTTTGGGCCCTACTATACTTCAAAATATATTAGATTTAGAGACAACATGAATGCATCAGTTTTGTTTAAATAAAGTATATGGTACTTACACCTTTATGAATGCTATTGCTAAATGATATAATAAATGCTTAAAAAGAAAGATTAGGTTAAGAAAACATGTCCAATTTCTGTAGGACAATATTGTTTAGAGAGTGTGTATTGCTATCATTGTTATTTTTAATGATAATATCATCTAGTGTGCGGTTAAGACATTAATATTCCAGAATCACTGGATGTGATCTAAGAATAGTTTTTAGTTTACTCTGATTAAAAAATCAGCTTTCAGAGTCCACTGAAGATTTTGCGGCCTTGGCTTTTCCTTGGACCATTATTCTATATTACTTTATGAGCATCTCAAGGTTAGTACTGATTTGCATTGTTTTCAGTCTTTCTTCAGGATATAATCAGATTGTGTTTACACAAAGTATTGATCCTTCAGCAAAGGTATGGAAAAATTGGAAAGAAGAGATACTTGGGCTTGAATCCACAGGCCAATGCTTACTTTCAAGGCAACATCTACCCAACAGACTTGTCTATGATCCCGGCGAGAACAGGGCTTTTGCATTGTATTGACATATCACACAGGATTTAGAATACTTATTTTCTCATTATTCTCTTTGTGAGTAAAGCCTTAAGTACACTAACTCACCTTGACAGACCAATTTGCTTCTAACATTGGTACTCATAGATAGATACCATGCTCTATAGTCATGGGTTTTCATTTGAATTATATTACTGAAAGTAAACATAGCTGTTGATTGCCTCTTATTTCCAATCCTGCTGAGAAATATTTTTACTAGGTAACAAGTATCTTAAATGAAAAGGTCTGAAAGCCTGTTCCATAGTCAATAGGTACAATAATCTGATGGCACTCTTGTCACCTTTAATTAGAGATGGCCCCATTTGCTTTGCCTTTTCCTTATACTCCGTTCCTTAATTTGCTCATAGTCCCTATACTTGTCTAATCCTTCTGTTCTGAGTTCAGTTTCTGATTCTACCACATCCACCACACATGTTGCAGCCTCTCTAGGTTCCAGGTCTTCTCTGAAGGTCAAGAATGAAGACAAAGCAATAGCCAATAGCAACCCCTGCCTGATGTCAGCCTGTGGATTGGAACATGACATTGATCCTACCACTTAATTTTCCAAGTCGTTTAGGGAAGTGATTTGACAAATAAGACATTAGAGAATCAGACAAGTGACCTGCTTCAGGTTCCTTAGCTGGCAAGGGTGTAGAAAGGATTTTCAGAGGCACCTCTATCAGTTACCAAAGTTCCTCGTTATTTTTAGGTAATATTTGAATCTAAAAATTTATGTTGAATAGTGGCAGATACCAAAAAAAATGTTTGCCATTTTTTTTTCCCTTTAAGAAATGTTGTACAATGACCTTTAGCTTACTGTATTCTTTGGAAGAAGCTAAAAAAGGATTTTCTGTGAATTAGCATGCAATTTGAATTATTTAGCAGTGTTTCTGCACTCCAGGTATGTCAGAAACCTAAGTCACCAGACATTAAATACTGTGTTAAGCTTTCACATGCAATATTTCTGGAAGGTAGTATGCATATATGAGTGTAAAATATATCTTTTGAGATACTTTTAGACTAAATGGACTTGGAAATCTGTTTTGCTAAGCCCAGGGATCAGCAGTAATGTTTTTGGAGTGTGCCTATGGAAAATTCATTTCACTCGCGATGGGATTACATATTTAATCAGCCTCCAAACAACTCATGTTTGAAATTATGTGAAAAAATATTAGCAAATATCTCCCTCCCAACTTTTCTACCACTGAAATCTCAATTTCATTAGCCTTGCGAAATGAGTTAACATAATATTTAGCAAACTTTACATGTTTTTCTAACATTACACTAGCTCAGGGTGTTAAAAGAGACTTAAGAAAAGGTGAGGTGACAGACTACAAGTATACAGTAAATATGAATGATTAAGTCATTGAGAATGTGGCTTATGAAGACTTACAGGGAAAAATAACCTTGCTCTTTCCTGAATCCTTGAGATCTTAGGGGGAAAAAAGGTTTTACCTTCCATCATTTAATCTACAATATTTTAGGATACTTTCATTCTGGTTACTTTCCCAAATGGGTTTAGGCTTATACTTATCAAATTTGAAATAGCTAGGATTCTAAAATAGACTGTGAAATATTTTTCTCAAACTCACTCTCTTTTCTGGGTCAACTTCCGCCTCAGGATATGGGCTGCAAAGACAGGCCAGGAGCGCCCAAACCTCAGAGCTAGTTTCCTGTTCCCTCCATTCTAACGACGACCACCTTTCAGGTGTTGCCTGCAGATGCCACAGGGGTCAGAAGTAACACACTTGGCACTATCCCCCCTCCTGGTTTTCCCAGTGGGATTCTAAACATTTCTTGGGTTTCATTCTTACTCTCGCATCATCCAAATTCATTTAGCAGATATTATCCATAGATGCCACTGTCAGCTTTTGAACTTTTATCTCATGTTCTCCATTTCTTGGTCATTGATGATAGTCAAGTTTTAATTAATTAGTGTTTCGGTCACCCAACACTTCTGTCTCCTTCAGCTTAGTGGCACATCTCCAATCTACTCTACACCCAAGTTTCTAAGTTCTAAATGTTAGACTTCTATCAATTTCCTGCCCAAGGCTCTCCAGTAACTTCATGTTTTCTACTGAGTACCATTAAACTCCTTCCCCTGGAACCCCAAGTCACTCACAATCTGGGTCGGTTGGGATTTTCAATTTTACCTCTTCAAAATATTCCCCAGCCTAATTATAGTACTCATTCTCCATTTTCTGTAAGTATTTTCCGGGCATCATTGCCCCTGTATACGTTTGTTGCTTTTATTACATGGTGTCTGCTTCATTAAGAATATACACATTTAGGGAGTTCAGGAAGATGGCAGAGTACAAGGACCCTGAGCTCACTCCATCCCACATTCTCAAGATATCGTCCACATCCAAGTCAATAAACCAAGGGGCAATCCAGACACTGTCAGAACAAATCCCACAATGAAATATGGAGAAGAGGCTGCATCTGAACGGTCTGGAAAGTCGGAAAGGCGGAGAGTGGCTGCCCGCACGCGGGAGCTGTGTGCACAGAGAGGGCAGGGAATGGACCCTTGCACCAGGGAGCTCACGAGGGCAAGACTTTAACAACCAGAGGGGGTGAATTCCTTGAGTTTGTGAAAACAGTGGGACTTGGAGCCTAGAGCTTTAATTTTTATTGGGTTTAGTTATTTTGAGAGAGAGATACAGAGTGCGGGTGGGGGAGGGGCACAGAGAGAGAGGGAGACACAGAATCCGAAGCAGGCTCTGAATTATCAGTGCAGAGCCCGACATGGGGTTCACATCCACAAGCCCTGAGATCATGACCCCAGCTGAAGTCGGAAGCGTAACTGACTGAGCCACCTGGGTGCCCCTTGGAGTCTAGAGCTTTAAATCAGCTGACAGCACTGGGCTGACCAGGAGGGCAAGTGATAGCCAGGTTGCCGCCCTTAAAGAGACAGCAGCCTGTATGGAGAGGCAACATAGCAATGGCAGTTTACACAATGCCAAGGGGTTCTGTTCATACTGATTTCAGAGAGCACTGAGGGAGCACTGTAGGAGTTGGCAGGTGCCACTTTCCTCCCCTGCCCCCTGGCATAAACACGGGGCCATCTGCGGGAGGTGGGGCTACACAGACACTTGTTACCTAACCAGTGAGCAGTGAGCCATGCCCACGAGTTCTCCTGTGGACTGGCCGACTCCAAGCATGTCGGGCTCAACTCTGGACTCAGTTCAAATTTTGTGAAAGCCAATGCCCAGCCAGTGGGTGCACAGCTGTTGAAGCACGCTGTGCCCAGACACCACATCATGGCCGGGCTCTGTGCCCCCAGCTGCCTTCACGCACCAGGCCCAGCCTACCGAGCTACTGCGGGATGCTGTGCCTAGCCTCACACCCCAGGCGTGAAGGTCCCAGCCTTCACAGCACTTCGGTGACCCAGCATAGGAGTAGTGGCCCCGTGCAAATTTTGCTAACACCACTGCCCAGCATCCAAATCCCCTGCAGGCATGTCTCCTCAGAACCGTCCTGTCTGGGTCTGGCTAACGTCACAGAGAGTAAGCACAGTCCACAGCAGGCAGAGAATCAGTGCAGATGACTGCACGGAAAGGAAAAGTGGCTCAGATACAACAGCAGAGCATAAGCAACACACATAGGACACTCTCCTGAAGTGCCCAGTTCTGGTGAACAGGGGCCACCGCACTGCAGGGCACTCTAGGACCTCTTCTTCCTAAGTCACGGCTTTCAAGAACAGAAGACATAGTTGACTTACTTAACACACAGAAACAGACACAGAGAGGCAGACAAAATGAGAAGACAGAGAAATGTATCCAGATGAGAGAAAGGAATAAGGCCACAGCCAGAGGTCTAAGTGAAATGATTATAAATACTATGCCTGATAGAGAATTTATAGCAATGCTCGTAAGGATGATCACTGATTTTGAGAAAGGAATGGAAGACAGAAATGAGTCCATTAACACAGACATAAGAACACAGCAGAGATAAAGGGCTCAATAAACAAAATGAGAAACATGCTTGATGGAATGAACATCAGGCTGGAAGAAGAAAAGGAAAAAAGTAGTGACCTAGAAGACAGAGTAATGGAAAGTTATCAGGCTGAACAAAAGAGAATAGAGACGAATTTCACAAACAGGGAAGAGACTTAGGGAACACAGTGACTCCATCAACATAATAATATTTGTATTACAGAAGTCTCATAAGAAGGAGTAAAAAGGGCAGAGACTTTAATTGAAGAAATAATAGCTGAAAACTTCCCCAATCTGGGGAAGGAAACACATATCCAGATTCAGGAAGCACAGAGAAGTCCCATCAAAATCAACAAAAGCTGACTCAAACCAAGAAATACTCTAATTAAATCATCAAAATAGAGTGACAAAGAAAAAATTTTAAAAGCAGCAACACAAAACAAGACAGTAACTTACAATGGAAAACCCAAAAGGCTAGCAGGGTAGTTTTCAACAGAAACTTTGCAGGTCAGAAGGCAATGCCATGACCTATTCAAAGTGCTGAATGGGAAAAATCTGCAGCCAAGGATACCGTATCCAGCGAGGCTAACGTTCAGAATAGAAGGAGAGATAAAGAGTTTCTTGGACAAATAAAAATAAAGGAGCTCATGACTACTAAGCCACCCCTGTAGGAAATATCAGAGGACTGTCTGAATGGAGAGGAGAGACCAAAAATAACAGTATAAACGTAGGAACCACAACAGAAAGAAAAATGACAATTTCTGTAACAAAATTTGTCAAGAGATTCACATAATAAAAGCATGTAAAATATGACAACATATTCATAAAATGTGGGGAGGAGGGAGTAAAGAATGGGCTTGAATGTGAATGCCATTCGACTTAATATAGACTGAATATCTGCAGAAGAGGTTATACACAAACCTAATGGCAACCATATATCAAAGATCACTTGGGGCACCTGGGTGGCTCAGACGGTTAAGTGTCCAAATCTCGATTTCAGCTTAGGTCATGATCTTATGGTTCATAGCTCATGGCTCAGAGTGTGGACTCTCTCTCTCCGCACCTCCCTCCTCTGTTCTCTCACTCCCTCTCTCTCTGCCCCTCACCTGCTCTCTCCTCTCTCTCTGAGAAAATAAACACACTGAAAATATCTGCAATAAATATGCAAATAAGAAAGAAAAAGAAATCCAAATATATCACTAAAGAAAATCAGCAAACCATGAATGACGGACAAGAAAGGATCAGAGAAAATCTTCAGAAAAAAAAAAAAACACAACACAAATAATGACAATAAGCACATATTTATCAATAGTTATTTTGGGATAGACTACACATGCCAATCAAAAGACATAGGGTGACAGAACTGATTAAAAAAAGAACCCATCTATATGCTGCCTTCAAGACACTCATTTTAGATCTAAAGACACCTGCAGATTGAAAGTGAGGGGATGGAGAACCATCTATCATGTTAAGGGACATCAAAAGAAAGCCAGCACCCAAATACATAAAATCACTAATAACAAACATATAGAAACTGATAACAATACAATAATAGTAGGGAATTTTAACACCCACTTACATCAATGCATAGATCTCTATACAGAAAATCAACAAGGAAACAAGGCTTTGAATGACATACTGAACCAACTGGATTTAAGAGATACATTCAGAACATTCCATCCTAAAGAAGCAAAATATACATTATTTTCAAGTACATGTGGAACATTCTCCAGAATACAGCACATATTAGGCCACAGAAAAGGAATCAATCAATTCGAGAAGATCAAAGTCATCCCATGCATCTGATCACAATGCTATAAAACTAGAAGTCAACCACAAGAAAACAGAAAGAATACAAATACATGGAAGTTACCCAACGTGTTACTAAACAATGAGTGGGTTAACCAGGATATCAAAGAAGAAATATATAAGTACATGGAAACAAATCAAAATGAAAACACAACAGTCCAAAACCTTCGAGATGCAGCAAGTATGATTTTAAGAGGGAAGTACATAGCAATACAGTCTTAGTGCAAGACGAAAAATCTCAAACAACCTAATCTTACTCTTAAAGAAGTTAGAAAAGGAACAACAAACCAAACATTCAGCTAGCAGAAGGAGGGAAATAATAAGGTTAGAACAGAAATAAATGATACAGAAACTAAACAAAATAATATAATAGAAGTGATCAATGAAACTAAATAAACTGGTTCTTTTAAAAAATCAATAAAATTCATAAACCCCTAGTTAGACTTATCAAGAAAAAAAAAGAAAGGTCTCAAATAAATAAAATCATGAATGAAAGAGGAGAAAAAAATAACCAACACCATAGAAATGCAGTTATAAGAGAACATTATGAAATTATATGCCAGCAAATTGGACAACGTGGAAGAAACAGATAAATTTCTAGAAACATACAAACTACCAAAACCGAAACAGGAAGAAATGGAACACCTAAACAGACTGATAACCAGCAAAGCCACTGAATCGGTAATCAAAAATATCAAAACAAAGCAAAAAAACAGAAACAGAAAACCAACAAGCAAACAAAAAAAAAAAAAAAAATAGAAGTCCATGGCCAGATGGCTTCACAGGGCAATTCTACCACATATTTAAAGAAGAGTTAATACCTATTCTTCTCAAACTCTTCCCAAAAATACAAAAGGAAGGAAAACTTCCAAATTTATTCTATGAGACCAGCATTACCCTGATACCAAAGTCAGATGTAGACACCACCAAAAATGAGAACTACAGGCAATTTCCCTGATGAACATAGATGCAAAATTCTGTAACAAAATACTAGCAAATGAGATTCGACAATATGTTAAAAAAAGTCATTCACGGCAATCAGTAGGATTTATCCCTGGATTGTAAGGGTAGTTCAATATTTGCAAATCAACCAACAAGACACATTACATCGATAGGAGAAATGAGAAGAACCATATGATTGTTTCTATACGTACAGAAAAAGCATTTGAGAAAGTACAACATTCATTCGTGATAAAAGTCCTCAACAAAGTAGGTTTAGGGGGACTATGACTCCATGTAAAAAAAAGGCCCATGAAAAGCCCAGAGCTAATAGCATCCTCAGTGGGGATCAACTGTGAGCTTTACCCCTAAGGTCAGGAACATGACAGGGCTGTCCACTCTCATCACTTTTATTCAACAAAGTACTGCAAGCCCTACCCTAGCAATCAGACAACAACAAGAAATAAAACGCATCCAAATCTATAAGGAAGAAGGAAAACTTTCACTATTTGCAGATGACATGATACTATCTATAGAAAACTCAAAAACTCCACCCAAAAACTGCTAGAACTGATAAACGAATCCAGCAAAGTCACGGGATACACAATCGATGTACAGAAACCTATTGCATTTCTATATGCCAATGAAGTCTTAGAAAGAAATTATGAAAAGAGCCCCACTGACAATGTGAAACTATATAACACTGCTGAAAGAAATGGAAAGATGTTCCTTGATCAAGGATCAGAAGAGCAAATATTACACGTCATTCTGCGGAAAAGACAGATAAACCACTTTTTCTTTCAATGACGTTAGAATTTGAGGCAGGGGAGTGGGAGGGAGATCTACCTGAACACTTCTGGCATGCTTTCCCAAGGTTATTTCCATGTGCTATTAACTGTGTGCCCTATATGAGCTGTAGGCATGTATGAATATTGGAGGTTATGGTGGGAGGTGAAACACCACAGGCGCCACTGAAGTCATGAGTAGAGATTGAAGGAAAGTAATTGTCTGACACCACATGTTAAACAATATGGTAGGTTCTGGTCATAGGAAGGAGAATAAGGCATGATCCTGACACAAAAATCACAAAATCAAATGGGATGGGCAGAAATGGAAACATTATTTTAATTAAAGATAATAAGTATCTTGATAAAGGAGAAAATACAGATTTAGAGGTGCCAAGGAAAAGCAAATAAAAATCATCAAAAGTTCAGGAAACACTTGACCACGTTGAAAAAAGTATGCGATCATTTTAATTGCTGGCATTTATCAAGCCTCTAACTTGTGCCAATACTAAGCGCTGTCCATTCACCTCACGCAATCATGCTAGCCTGGTGATCTAAGTTGTTTTTCTTCCCATTTTACAGATGTTGAAACTCAGGCAAACAGAGGTAAGGACTTGCCCAAATGCAATAACACAGGTAGTCTGGCTCTTAACCGTCATGCTCTTATGCCTTTAATTGGATGAGACCCTAAGATAAACAGGTTCAGGTCCGGGGTCACATGGCATCACTAGGATAGATCTTGGGAATTGGAAACATGAAGAGCTACCAGTCTTCAAAGCTTCAGGTTACTTAAGTTTTCCACAAATTCAACTGTTTGAGACACTTAGAACATATTCATATTATCAAAAAATACTACTAGCAGTAGAGTGGAGACTTATGGGAATTGATTCTCAACCAACTGATTTTTAAAATGAGCCAATGCTGAAGAATGGGCTACGACTTCATGAAATTAGGAAGTATTTCTGACCGCTCACCTAGGGACCCAGACGTCAGGCCCCAGTTCTGCCACTGGCCAGCCTGTGACGTACAAGACGTCCATTGAGTTCCCTCCTCCCCTGTTCCTTCATCTGTCACGACGGGATGTTGATGAGATTTCCCTTACACAGTTATAACAAAGACTTTTGGTACTGATTTTGCAATTCTTCTTGTTTATGTTAAAGCACTTTTACTTATTTCACATGGGTTGCTTGAACTCCTGATCTTCCAAGTGGGGTTCCCTGGGATCAAGGTGTCACACAAGAAATCGCTTTCATATCACCTGGCTTGACAAATATTAGCAGAGTTCTCAATAAATCCTGACACACTACCTCGCTAGCAATATAAAATGCCAACAGTGAGCTGGAGACACTTTACCTGTAGTTGGGTCGCATCTGTTTTTGTAGGATTAATGTTGCCAAGCCTGGGTGACCAATTGGATGTGGACACAACTTCCTACAGACCTCGCCACATTACCACATGAAACAAATATGGTGCCAGCAAGTGGCGTGCCCGTGTGTAGAATGGGGCCCTCCCTAGTTCTCACCAAGTGAGATCCATACTCTTTTCTGGGTAATGGACTCACGACTTTGGCAAGGAACTGCTACAGAGAATTCAAATCCTTGCAACATTTAGTTCTAAATCTTTCTCAAACTCTGTTTCTGAAGGAAAAGATACCACAACACCATTTGTGGAAAAGAGACTCAAATTCAACTAGGTTTTGAGGGGAAATATTACGATAAACAAAGCCCCATGGAGCCATTACATATTAATATAAACTGTCACTCTCCAACAAGAAAATTGGTGTTTCTAAACTTGTTTTTAAATTTTAATTTTCTTTCCAGAAGAATAACCATTAAAAATCTTGCAGTTTGAGGAACACGGGGATAGAAAGTACTCCATACAGTTAATAAGAAAGAGCAAGAAAGGGAGAAGTTGATTTGCCTGCTCATCAGTTCTACAAAACTCACTCTTAAATACTGTCGTCACTTTTTTAAGAAAGGTACTCTAAATCAGAAGAAAAAAGGATGGTGTCTTTTTTGTCCAGGGTTTTATGTGTATTATCCAAGACAAGTTGGTGGGGATAAATATAAGTCATTGTATATCAATGGTTTTTGGCAGGGTAGAAGACAGTTTGAGTCAATTAGGAACAAGTAAATAATTGTTTCTGTTAGAAATCATTCAATGGATAGTCACGAGAAAAGATGAGCACAAGGTACACATTTGGTAGCTATAGATATTTTAAAATATTAGCTGTAACACGACCATATTACTAAATATCAACAAGAAAAGACAAAGTCATGCATATTTCTACAACCCTAACACTAGTATATCATCATACTTGTATATTGCTCGAGCATGTTTTCAGTGCACCTGCCTCCACAGAGCTGTAATCATAGAATATTCACAATTTGTAAGCCACTTTTGAAAAATGACTGGGCTATTTTTAGAACAGATTAAGGTTTACAGAAGAATTAAGCAGAAAATACAGAGTTTCCACCCCAGAGTCTGGCCTTCACGCCGTTACTGCGGTTGTTAGCATCCTGCATATTTCTTACAATTGATGAGCCAATACTGAGGCTTGATTACAAACTCAAGTTCACAGTTTATCTTAGAGTTCAGTCCGTGCCCCACCATTCTAGATGCTTTGCCAAATGCATGATGTCCTGTATCCGCCATTACGGCATCAGGTAGAATTGTTCCACCACTTTTTTTACCATGTCCATAGCTTTGTCTTTTCCACAATGTGATATAGTTGGAATCACACAGTTTGGAGCCTTTGCATATTGGCCTCGTCCACTTAATAAAACGTATTTAAGGTTCTTCAATGTCTTTACGTGGCTTGATACTTCATTTCTTTTTATTGCTGAATGCTAGTCCATTGTCTGCCCACAGCACACCGGGTTTATTCTTTCGCCTACTAAACATCATCTTTGGTTGCTTCCAACTTTTCACAATTGTGAATAAATTTGCTATAAACATGCGTGTGCAGGTATCTGTGTGACTCTACATTGTAAACTTACTTGTGTAAATATCTAAGATTGCTGGATTGGATGGCAATATTCTGTTTAGCTCTGTAAAAAACAAAGCAACCAACAAACAAAAAACAAAAACACAAAAACATCTCTGCCCCTCCCCCGTTCATGCTGTCTCTCTCTGTCCGAAAAATAAATAAACGTTGAAAAAAAAATGTTTAAAAAAAACACAAAAACAAAAAACAGCCACCAAACTGTCTTCCCAAGTGGCCGTAGTGTTTTGTGCTCCCACTGGCACTGAATGCGAGTTCCTGTTGCTTCACACCCTCGCCAGACTCTGCTGTCCTACAACTTCAGCCGTTCTAATAGGTGTTGTGATTGCAAATTGCTAATGAAATATCACGTGGAACCTCTTTTCATACGTTTAGTCACCACCTATGTATCTGTTTTGACGAGCCATCTGATATTTTGCCCATTTTTAAATTAGGTTATTTTCTTAGAGTGGCATTTTAAGAGTTTTTTGTACATTGGGAACATAGCTCTTTATTATTATGTTTATTTTGAGAGAGAGAGAGAGAGCGCGCGTGCGAGTCGGGAAAGGGCAGAGAGAGCTGGAGACAGAGAGTCCGAAGCAGGCTCCAGGCTCTGAGCTGTCAACACGGAGTCCAACGTGGGGCTTGGACCCACGAATATGAGGTCATGACCTGACTCGACATCGGACGCCCAACCAACTGAGCCCTCCAGGCGCCCCGGGAACATAGCTCTTTATTAGAAATATGTTTTGCAAATAGTGCTCCCAGTCTGTGGTTCATGTTTTCGTTGTCTTAACACTGTCTTCTACAGAGGAGAATTTTAACTTAAAATGAATTCCAATTTTTCAATTATTTTATTTCATGGATTGTGCTTCTGGTATTTTATCTAAAAAGTCATTGCCAAACCCAAGGTCACCTAGATTTTCTCTTATGTTCTCCTTTAGAAGTTTAAAAGTTTCACATTTTACATTTAGGCCTATGGTCCATTTTGAACTAATTTTATGAAAAGTAGAAGATCAATGTCTAAATTTTTTTTGATGGAGGGCGCATATGGCTATCCAGTTGTTACTGAATCAAATTCTTTTAAAAACCATTGTTAGCCCTAGTAATCATAATTGTAAGAGTTAAAAATGTTTAACACTTGTGTAACTTATTTTTTTCTTATCATTTGACACAAAAATTATCTTCAATTTTTGCTAATACATATTCTATTCCATTGTTATCCTATGGTGATAAAAGAAAAAAGCCAACTAAAAAAACACAAATACACAAATCTCTGTCTAGAAATAGAAGAATATACTTTAACTGCACTTGGTTAGATGTACTCATATGTTCTATGCCAACTTTAAACCAGAGTGCATTACAATGTATCCATTGAGACACATTCTTGGGGGCGCCTGTGTGGCTCAGTCAATTAAATGACCGACTTCGGCTCAGGTCATGATCTTATGGTTTGTGAGTTTGAGCTGTCTCCTGAAAGCATGGAGCCTGCTTGGGAATCAATCAATCAATCTCTCTGTCTCTCTCTCTCTCTCTCTCTCCCCTTCCCCGGCTTGCTCTCTCTCTCAAAAACAAACATTAAAAAACACAAAATAAAATAAAATAAAACTCCTTCTTGGATATGGATTTATCATTATAATATTAGAGAAACTCCATTTCTTAGAAATATCACATTGGTCTTCAACTTTCCACTTATGTTTAAATTGTGAAAGATGGAAAAGTATAAAATTATAATTTTCCATTTTTTATAGGCATAGGTATAATGTATTTTACTCTTTATTCATTATACACATGATATCTGAATGCATATATGCATTTAAACTGCGCATGTGTGGTATGTATATAAAAATATATATATATATAAAATATGTATAAAAATATGTATATAAAATCCCTCCTAAGATGGAACATGGCATAGGTTTTAAAATCAAATAGACTTTTGTTAAATCATATTTGCAAGTAATAGCTATGTGAACCTGAGCAACAGAGTTTGAGTTTTATTAACTGTAAAATAAGAGAAAAATTATAGTTACTTCATGGTCTCTTGTCAATACAAAATAAAATACTCATTCCACTCTGACTTAACAGTTTCTAACAGCAGGGAAGCTCTTAATAAATATGTATTCTTCAATCATTTTATGGTCCCCCAATATGGAATCCTCAGTTAATGAAATGTGAATTTATGCACTGATTAACCAAAACACTAAATATTAGGAAAGCTTTGAAAATGGGATGGAGGAGACTTAGTGCTTATCTTTCAAGGGATTTTTTTTTTCCAAAATAAATGGCAGGTAGACCTTAAAAATAGGAAACAACCCACATATATAAAAATCTAGCACAGAGATAGGGTTTTATTTTATTTTTTTTTTTAATGTATTTATTTTGAGAGAGAGAGAGAGAGAGCAAATGAATCCCAAGCAGGCTCTGCACTGTCAGTGCAGAGTCCGATGTGGGGCTCAAACTCACGAACTGTGAGATGATGACCCAAGTCAAAACCAAGAGTCTGATGCACAACAGATTGAGCCACCCAGGAGCCTCCTAGCACAGAGATAAGATTCTTATAAACAGAGTGTTGCTAAGGGCAGAAAAACCTCTGGGGACAGATGACGCGGGTGCGTGGTCCATGGCTGAGGGTAGAAGGACATTTTTAGAGTTCTCAACTGTGTCATGAAATATGTTCTCTATTTTTTCCATTAACCTTGATGTCATCAGATAGGAAATTCCTCATGTTTTCAGTCACTCACTGAAAAATGCATTTGTCTCTGAAACCATCCACCATTTTGAAACGTGTTTCAAGACAGAAATGTTCTCCATCCCGCTGGTGGAAATTTCATCATGTATGGACCACACAGGGTACACTTCATAGGAAGTGCATCATATCAGGTATACCCTCTACTTTCTTTTGTAACTTCTTCTCTCTTCCCCACCACCTAATCTATTAGCAGTCATGCCTTCTTAAAACATTTCTTGAAACATTCAAGCCTGCATTGCTTCTGATGGCCATCTTGCTTGCCTTCTGCTCACAGTGAGGCTACTGAGGCCTCTTTACCTGCCCTCCCCATTTTCTCACCCCTGACTCCCCATAACTGGTCTCCCCCACCTTACTCTGTAGCTCATCTGAGACCTTCTGCAACTCAAATTCAGTGAATGTCCTTCAGCTTCTGAAGTCCCTGACTTCTCCTACAGCTGGTATCTACGACATGATCCCATCCATCCTCATGGGGTACATATCATTGCTTGTACCCCACACGTGTCTACCTTTTTTGGCCAAACATCATACTTGAGCTACAGACTCATATATTCAAATTTCTTTAAGGCTTGTCCATGTATACATTTCACAGTCACCTAAAATACAACGTAGGAATGCACCCCCCCCACAAGTTTCAAAATGGCACCATCCGAGCTGCCATTTCCTTGTGTCTCTGTTCCAACACACCCAGCTGCCAAGCTACAACTTTACCAGCCAGTCCTTCATCGTGTCTCTAGAGTTCCATCCCCAGGACTGCTCCCTCAGTCCAGGCTGTCACCATGTTTCCTGTGATCAATGACACAAGCCTCACGACGGCTCTTTTCTCTGATTCATTTTCCATATTGCCAGGGCAGTGCACCTTCTAAAACAGACACCTGTAAATATTACCATCCTCCTTTAAATTTGTAAATGACTGTTAGAAAAAAAATTCGGTTTAGAAAATGTATTGTAAAAAACGTTTCATCATATATATTAGCCCACATCTTTGTCTCATTTTTCAGCTGTACCCCTACACCCTGCTCTAGTTGGATGGAAATGTTCCCAGATCCTTAACAGACTATGATCTCTCAAATAATGCCAGTGTCATTCATTACTGTTTCTCTAGAGGTAAATATATTATATACATATATATATATGTATATATAATGTCTATATATAATGTGTCTATATATATAGTGTCCATATATATATATATATATAATGTGTGTATATATATAATGTGTGTGTGTATGTGTGTATATATATATATATATATATATATATATATATATATATATATATTTAGACACACTGCATTCAATGGCTGTTACAAAATGAACCGAGTTCAATATAAGGAATGGAGGAAAAAAAAAGTCTCATCTAGAGTGCAAACTCTAAGCAGGTGATTCAGATAAAAGTGATTTTGAAAGTAAGTAAGTAAGTTGAAAGAAAGAAAGTTGAACCTTCAAAATTCCATCTGCTAGAAAAGAGAGAGCTCCTAGAGCAGCGGGAAACAGAAGCAGTCACGTGTTGTTGTCGCTGTTGAATGGGAATTAGACCGGATGTCCCAGCTGAAACGGAGACAATAACTCAGTCATGCAAAATAAAGGCCTAAAAAACAATTTTGGTTCAGGTCTGGAAAACAAAGGAAAAGCAATCGCATTTATTAGGCAAATGTAGGCCATGCACTCCCAAGCAATCCACTACCCTCTACGCAAAGCACCATGGATTTTAACCAAGACTTGCAATTTATTAAATAATAGGTACAGTGTAAATAAAGAACTAGAACTCCTCTTAGCTTATTTGCCAGCTGATAATGGTGTATTGGATAGTGCTGAACTTCTAGGACTGTAGACTCCCACGAGAGCCAATGTTGAGCCTACCACAGCCCCATCAAAACCAGTACTTAATACGTACTTTATGCTGAGTACAAAAGTGAATGATTCCTGCTATGAAAACCATTAAGAGACAGACACTTTTCTATTTACTCCCATATAGGTCTCATTTTTATTTTAATACTACTACCATGAGAAATAAACTATCTTTTTTAGTTGCTCATTGAATATTTATGTCGTTCATTTAGATGCATAGTCTCTTACTTTGTTATGCTATAACATTTCCAACTTTCATATAAATATAAAATCAATCTAATTGCATTCGTATAAAGAGATAAGCCCTCAGAATGGAAATGCTACACAAAAAAACGAATGCCTTTCCTTTCACACTGCATCCAAAGCACCGGCTTTTCTTTTTAAATATATAATTAAACATGATTTGATTAGTAATAGATGCAAATGGCTTTCTCCCCCCACTGAATGATTCAAAACATCATTGCAATTAGGTATTTGATTTTCCATCTACCTGTCTTCAAAGCATCTCTCTTTTTTAACTGATCCCCGATTGTTGGTGTAATTACGGAACCATTTTGAAAGCATCTGGATTCCCAGGTGCATTCCTGATAGTGCCCGTGAAATCACAGAACGACCTCACCCACTGGATGTGCACCTTATCAGTCCTAGAATGTATGTGACTGGGAGAGCAGGTCAGGCATTTCCTCACACCTTAAGAAAACCATCACCACAAAAATCCCATAACCTGGGAAATTTATTTCACTCCAAATTTCACCCCAGAGAGTTGATTTTTGCATGAAGCTTTAGGATGCAATTTTCCCTGTATTTTCAAATTTATAAGACGATGAGCAATTAAGTACATTCTGTTCCTTTCTACTCTTTACTGCTTTAAGTATCACAACAATTTAAAAAACTTGCTTAACTTTGGGCTTTAATAAAAATAAATGCACATTAAAATCAAATCATCACATCCCAGATATGTTCTTCAGACCATGTGAGTCAAGGGAACCCACCAGGTTGACCCAGAATCCAAAACATGCCCTGTTGGTAGCAATATAATTCCATAAATTGTATTGCCTTTCAGAACTCCAAAAAAAAAAATACAAATAAAAATGGAAGACCAAACATCAGGGGTCTTTGGGAGAGAGGGAAAGAGGAGGGGGAAGGAGAAATCACCCCAGAAATAAGAAAAACAAACACTTGGTCTTTTGAAAGAGTATATGAATTAATCCAAATGAAGGAAACTAATTACACTTTTCTAACTGGAGTTTCGTCCAACCTACCTTCTTTGGCTATTCTAAGTGCTTCTATTAAACAGGCTTCCAGTGACTCCCACACTCCAACAGCTGTTCAAGCTACAGATGAGTCTGTCAAACCCCACCTACCCAAGAAGACAAAGAGCTAAGTCCTAGCCTCTTGTTTTACATAATGTTGGAACTTTCTGGAACTCCAAGAAGACACCTATCTGGGCTATGGAACATTTACAACAAATTCTCGCAACAGTGGCTTTCAAGGCCAGTGTCCATGTTAACCTAGCACAAGACTGGAGCAAAAAGACGCCTGTACCATTCTTTCATATCATTCTTCAATGGCTCAACATTCTCAACTGTTGCTAGGTAAATGGCCACCCGGTTAGAAACTAATTTTTCCCTAGCTCTCCTTTTCTCCAGGTGTGGCAATACAGCTAAGGCCTGCCTCATCAGCAGAAAGTCAGAGGGAGCAATGTCCATGATTTGTATACCACCTCTCAAAAGGATGTAACTTAGCCTCCACATTTTCTTTCTTCCCATTTCCACGGATGTGGTTTGGGAGCCATTTCCGATCATGCACTGGAGTACAACACCCTTTGGGAACTGAGGGACCGCAATAGAAAATGATCTTGGATCCCTGGCTGGCCCGTGGATTGAGTATCTCTGCCAGGCTGCGATGACTCATCTGTGGACTATTATTTGGAGGAAAAAGAAACTAAAGCCACTGTATTTTTTAAATCTCTTTGAAATAACACCCTAACTTATATCCTAATTAAGAAAGAGATATTAACTAAAATCTCCAACTATTTTTGTGGGATATATTTTACTTAATTTTTTCAGGTGACTTGATAAGTCAGAGACCATGAAAGCAAGTGATTTTTTTTAAGTGGTAAACCACAGACACTCGGATTGAAAAGGAACTCTTTAATAGGTTATCCAGTCCATGATGGCAAATATATAGCGTTCTTCCCTCTCCCCTTCTCCATGGTTCTGCCCGTGGTGCCACATACTTAGAATAATCCACAATTTTTTCTTCAGAGCCCGAGGGCAGTGCTATCATCATTCCCAACACAGTACTTCATGGAACCACCACTGACTGACTGACTGCAGTAGGTACAGAAATTGAAAACAATCTGCTCTCCCTGAAAGAGTTTGATCTTGTCATTTTACATAAGAGAACGTGGAGACCAATAATTCAGTTTGGATTAGTTTCTAAACATGAGTGCAGTATTTCATCATGAAAGAGAAACAGACCAAAGTCTAAGTGAATTGATAGCTGGATCTATAGAATTCTGATTTCTTGAAATAGCTCTTTGATAAACTCTCAAAACTAAGCTCACTTCTTGGAAACATCTGGGCCCTGGGTCTGGCAACATATGTGGTGATCTTCTTTATCTGGTGCTCCACAATACAGTTCTACAACCTGGGTCCACCTACGTGGCCATGCCCCTGAAAATCCCGTAACACAGAGGCCATGCTGTCATTTCACATCCCAGATGAAACTGGCTCAAGGCCTGTTCGTATTCTTTGTGACTGCAGCCCTTTTTATGTCTTCTCTCACATCCTCTTACACTTTTCATTTTGTGCACTTACTAAAACAAATTTTATTGAAATTCCATCAACATGGAACATTATGTTAGTTTCAGGTATACAACATAACAACGATTTGTATGGAGTGTAAAATGATCATGTCAGTAAGCCTGGCTGACCTTTATCACCATGAAGAGTTAGTCTCTGTCTCCATATAGATAGATAGATCGATCTAGATCTAGTTTTGTTTTGTTTTTGCTTGTGATCAGAAACTTTCAAGGTATACTCATGCTTTTAAAATCTTCCCAGACTTTTTCAAACAGTTTGGCCTGATGGTGACATTTTAGTTTGCAGACAAACAACTTCAAAGTGAATAGTGACCATCCCAGAGGTTGACAAATCTCTTCCTCCCTATGGATTTCCTACTGGCTGATGTTCCTTTGCTCCTCCTTCCTGATGTCACCCCCTCATCTCCAGGCTGCTTGATTTAATACCTAGAGCAGCGCTGGTCACAACACTTCTCTGGGCCACATTCTTATGCATTATAGAACGTCTAGAAGAAACCTGAATAATTCAATTTTAAAATTACTGTTTCCATCATTTCCAGTATTAGCATTAAACGGCCAAGTATTGTATTTTAATGCTGTTTTGAACTGATTTTAATGCTACATCTTAGAAGGCAGAGGATCTAACATCTATTGTTTTAAACGTTATTTTTCTTTGTCTTAAGAGACTAACCACATGACCACACTTAACTAGACCTGTATGTGCCCCTCCCTTTCAAAGTCAGAGATATGACTTCTCTGTTTCTGCTTTTGAAAGACCTGGAAAAACCCTTCACTAAAATTTCATGCATATCCTAACCATAAGGTTTTTAGTCCTTTGTTTTGGCTTCAGCGTTCCTTAAGTAAGAGCCAACTAAAGCCAAGATCCGTCCTCAGGAGCTTTATCCACTGACACTGCTTAAGGTTCAGCAGTGGGGAGCGGACAGGGGAGGCACTGGGTGGGCCTTTTCAGGCTGTGCGTCATCAGGACTCTCCAGAAGATTGGTGCGGTCAGGCCCCCATTGCCGGGGGAGCATCAGTATCCGGACATTCACTTCCCTTTGGGAATCACAGTCAATTTCAGTGGGGGGCGGGAGGGGGAGGGGGAAGGCTGTTTTCGGAGGTGCCAGGCGTAGCTGTATATCTTAACGATGCAGGTTCATTCCATGACCACCAAGAATGCTCAGTATTAAATTTTAAAGTGGAACTAGATAGCCACCATTTGAACAATTTTCTCACGAGTGCACTAAAGTGCTTTTCACGTCCGAACCCACGGCCGTAATGCAATAGCCCATATGAATTATACTTCAGTTGGAAGGATGGAAAAACCCAGCTAGGAAGTTCTTTTCAGCCGTTTCTGTAGGAATAGCTTTTAAAACGTCAAGTTCACATTCTTTTAAAGAGCAAGGCAGCCCCTCCCCTTCTCACTCTGCCTGCTCTGCTCCCTGGACAGCCCAGCTGGCTACCGGCGGCGTCTCATAAAGTCAGAAAGTAAAGCACACGATAAGTTCATATTTTAAAAATAAAAACCAACGACAGTCTCTAGGTCCAGCTACTTCTTCCAAAGATAATTTTCTAGGTGCTTTCTCTCCCCCCGGCTTATAACGGCAGCGCTATCGCTATGGGTTTTCTTTGCTGCGTTCTTCCTCCCGTGTCCGTCAGACAGACATTAAACTCAGCACGAAAGCCTGTTCACCTGCACCAGCATGTGTCCTCGGTCACTCCAGCAATTCCCTCTTCCACTGGACCCTGAAGCCTGATAGGGCGTGTACTGTGTGCAAAGCTGGCCCACTCTGGACTGTTTTCATTACACATGCAAGGGCTTTCTCCATCAACACTAAATTTTGAAAAACCCGGAAGGGAAGCAGACGATTCAAAACCGAGAGAGGGAGAGACAGAGAAAAGGGTAATTTTTATTTCCTTCATGTGATTAAAAGCGTAGCTATGACATTTAAGAGCACATTAACAATTCTGAATCAGGTTATTTTGCACCGAGCATATTAGAAACCAAGTTAAGCTCTACCAATCCGGCATGAAAAGCATCAGTGAGATCATAACCTTAAACTCATTTGCTGCAATCAAGAGTGGTGTTCATTTTGCCTCGTGGAGGTCCTCTTCCTGTATAGAATATTCCTAACTGATCAGAGTAGCATATTTAATAATAACAGTGAAATTGGATTGAAGAATCATGTATCACGTTCTTCTCTGTATGTGTTGATTTTACCTTAAAGTTGGCACGTTCTACATTTGCCTTAAGCATTAAACAGAGTGTGGTATCATGAGAAGTATGTAAAAATTGGATTCCCAGGAGTGTTTTTTCCTTCGTCGATTTATTCAAAGTCCAGTAAATGATAGTCTTTGGTGAGGCCACGTCATGAGCAAGTGAAATGCCCGCACCTGGCCTGTGAATCAGCGAATTCTTTAACATGTTTGTAGCAATGGGCTCGATGCTCAATGTAAATGGAATGCCAGGAGGCCAAGTGGTGATAACCGTGCACGTGACCAAGGATGTGGGATGCCGTTTTCCAGGAAAGAGGAAGATGAAAAACACTACCACTCCTGAGTTACGGAGCCAGCCTAACCCACTGGAAGGGCCCCCAGGACTCACGAAAACCTTGGAACCTGTGGGCATGTGCAGGTAAGGCAGAAATGTTGGTAAGAGTTAAGATGATGCAATTCTCAGGAGGCCATAGCAGGGATATGGGTCTTTTTTTTTTTAAGGATGAACGGAATGTAGTTTAAAGGTTGGGTTTTTTCTTATGTTTATTATTTTTTGAAAGAGAGGGAGTTAGAGCATGAGTGGGGGGAAGGGCAAAGAGAGAGAGAGAGAGAGAGAGAGAGAGAGAGAGAGAGAGAGAGAGAGAGAGAGAGAGAATGAGACACAGAATCTGCAGCAGGCTCCCGGCTCTGAGCTGTCAGAACAGAACCCAACACAGGGCTCGAACTCACGACTGCAAGATCATGACTTGAGTCAAAGTCAGACGCTTAGACTGAGCCACCCAGGTGTCCCTAAAGGTTTTAATCAGTGAGGAAGGTGGTCACCGTTACATTTGGAAGAGATCATTCGGATTCAGTGGCAGACAGATGGGGGTGAGCACAGATTCAGGAAGCCCAGCATATAGGACACTGCAGAAATCGGAATGGGAATGTCCCCGGGATGTGAAGAGGCTGGTAGAGGGGGGAACATCGGCACAGATGACCAGAGGGGAAAACAGGAGGACACTGGACGTGGCAGGGAACTGGACACGAGTGGTGAGGACAAGAGAGCACGGTGACTCTGGGGCTTTCTGATCTGTGACCCTGAATAGAAAGCAGCAGGTTGCGGCTGGGGGCATAGGCAAATCAGGGGTAGTTCTTAGACGAGGTGCGCATCCCCTCAGGGAGGGGCTCCTGTCCTCTCCCCCAGCCCCCCAACTCCTTCTTCGGGTAAAACTGCCTCCAGGAAGGATCCCTGTCACCTCGGGGTTTAGATGTGTGAGTCACTTCCCTCTGGGTTGTCTAATTCTTCCCTAGAAAATGCTACTCTTGTCAACAGAACTCAGTCAGTGAAGAGGAGAGGCCACTTCAGCCGCCACGGGTTTTCAGGAGCCGGTCATTTCTCAGTGCCCTAGACTTCAGACTCAGACTCAACCAGAAACAGATGCTATTCCAGTTCACAAGTGTTCAAGAATGCTGTCATGTAAAAAAAATAATTAAATAGAAAAGCCCACCATTGCCTTTCAATTTCAACCAGAGTTAGGGAAAAGAAAAATTGTAACTGAAAGACTCATTTTTGTTAAAGGAGTTTTTACGAGTGTTTATGTTATGGAAAATGGGATTACTAACTTTCAAAATGTGCCTTTATTTATTAATTTTTTTGTTGTTGTTTAATTTTTTTTTTTTTTTTTGTAGAGAGTGGTAGGGGGACAGGGTCAGAGAGAGAGAGAGAGAGAGAGAGAGAGAGAGAGAAAGAGAGAGAATCCAAAGCAAGCTCCACACTCAACACAGAATCCAGTGCAGGGCTCAATCTCATGACCCTGGGATCATGACCTGAGCCGAAATCAAGAGTCAGACACTCAACCAATTGAGCCACTGAGGCACCACAAAGCTTTCTTACTTTAAAAAACTAATCTATTTCTCTATAAAACTAGTCCCTTTCTGGAGCAAAGTATATATTTTTTTGAATTTCAAAATGCTTCCACTAGAATCAATGGGTTAAAAAGACACTGTAATTAAAATCTTGAGTTGGTCCACTGTGCTTACCTGAGGTTCAAGCGAAAAAGGGGCCAAAAACAAAACAAAACAAAACCTAGCACGTTAAGATTGCATTAGTATGGTATTTATAGGACTAATTTTGTTTTATTAATTCTTTTGAATTCGGGACATTTTATCTCACACTTTTTTTTTTTTTCCAAGTCACAGAAAAGTTACGATTTCTTTTGGGAAAATAAAACTGATTATGCCATACTTTAAAAACTAATCTTGACCGTTTTCATAAATTTCAGTAATAAGATAGTTTATAATAACTAGTTTAAAGTAATGTTGAAGGTTATAAAAATGGTCAGGAATGATTCTATAAATCTAAAGAACAGCGATCGCTCGTTAGACTAGTAGGAAGCTCTCCGGCAGCAGAAGGCAGTCCTTGTTCATTCTGTTCTTGCTTCAGGCTCATGAGAAAAGGCCGGATCAACTCGCTAAATTATGAAGTAATATCTCAACCTCGGTTTCTTTGTAAAATAGAGAAAATAATGCCTGCTTTTCTAGGTAGGGAAGAGCTAGTGATCAGTGCGTGGTGAAGATAGCCTTGTTCATTTTTTTTTCTCAACACGTTCAACAGAATGTTAATAGTGGAATACAGACCACAATGTTTTCACTAAATGTATTTGATACAAATACTAAGCCAAAAACTATTTACTTGCTTTATGCTGACTTAGGTCAACTAATGTGCATTACTAATCTCTAAAATTGGGATTATGTAGTGTTTTTCAAATTTAACTTCCATGAACCATTTGTAAACAGAGTCACTCATGGGTCATGAAACACACTCTGTAAAACACTGCCATCCTGACATAGCTTGGGCAATTAGTAAAGGTCAATTTTGCTTTTTCCTGCCTGGGTTAACTCAATTGATTATACTTTGGTGATAACTTTGATGTCTTGAGTTCAAAACTGACATGGGAAACCTAATGTTCAATGCTATTCTGATAACTTCTCAGCACGATGAACTAAAGGTATCAAACTGGTCTATATTTATGTCCATGAAAATCAATAGGTTGAATTTTTTTTTAAAAAAGGAAAGGAAAATCCAAGATATGCCTTGAAATGCCAAGATAAAATTGAGTAGCCTTTTCTTAGAATATAAGAGATCATGATTCACCTAAAATCCTTTTTGAGATAAAAGGACATAATTTTAAAAGGCACATCTATTCTATCATTTAAACTATTGCAGAAATATTTTCAGTAGAGAAATGAATTTAAGGTTTTACAGTATGAGAATGAAGTCAGAAAAGTGACAACACAAATATGCTTAAAATTGGTGCAGGGGGTGAGAAGATGTCCCAGGCCAAGAAGGAAGGAAGGAAGGAAAGGGAAGGAGAGAGGGAAGGAGGGAGGAAGAAAAGAATCTACACACACCAAAGAGACAAAAGATGTTTAAGTATAAAATTGGCCCAGCACCCCAACTTTGAGATTAGGGTTTCTTTCTTCATTCCTTTCATTCCTTATTATAGTCCTACTTCATATTCACAGTTGATTAAACACGGAGCAGGATTCAGACAGTGGAACAAGAATTCACATTTGATGCTTTTATTTATTTATTTTGTACTCTATCTTAGAAAATCTACGAATACCTGTTGGAAAACTCATCAACACGAAGGGGGCCTTGTTTGCACTACGAGGACCAGCTGCCTTTGACCCAAAATACAGATCCTTGAGCCGAAGCTAACACCATTTTATATTACACTGAGTGAATAATCAATTATTTCAACAATAATTGCTTTTGCTGAAAGCCTCCTGGGGTCCAGGCAGGAAGGCCATTATATGCCATAATGCCTGGTTTACCTTCTGGGCAAAGAGGAACCATAACAACATCCAAGTGGAATATAAGGTGATAAGGTTTGGCCAGTAATCACTACCATGGTGAATTTTAATCAGTAAAGATAAGGAAGTTCTGATGAGTATCCACTCTTACAAACACAGTAAATACACACTTTGGGAGTATTTGCGCCTAAAAACACGATTCCTTACTTTCACCTGTTTTACACCATCCCTACAACTGTGTTAGGAACTTCAATCAACCAGTAACCCTTAAACCTTCTCCCAATTTTTAAACCTAATCATTAGCTTAAGGGCAGATTGCAGTTTGACCGGAAAATACAAAGCACCTAGCTTTTCTTAGGAGGCTCCATTAATGCATGAAAGATTTTTAAGCAACCACAGTTTGCAGACAAGTCCCACCTTGGTCAGTCAAGCCTCCTATCTCTTTCTGAACTCTTTATCTGATTCTGCCCAAGATTAGTTCCTTGGCGAAGATGCTGTTGTTTCTTGAGTTTATAGGCACGGATCTTGGAATTCTTTGTATACTTCTGCTCGGTACCTCAGTTTGTATTTGAGAGGCAATGAATGTGCATGTTTTGTTCTGCCCCTGCATGTGAGTACTTTACTGGCAGCCAAGTATTTAAATAGACGCTTGCTTATGACCAAAGTATGGACTCTATGTTGTCACCTTAGGAACATATTGTCTTTCTTTTGATTGATTGATTGATTTATGAGATAGAGACAGTGCAAGCGGAAGAGGGGCAGAGAAGAGGGAGGAAAGAGAACCCCAAGCAGGCTCCACACCTAGCGCAGAGCCCATCATGAGGCTCAATCTCACGACCCTGAGATCATGACCTGAGCCATCCAGAGTTGGGACTCTTAACTGACTGGGCCACACAGGCACCCCAATTTTGTTATCTTAAATGAAATAAACCTATGATTAGGGGGACAAAGGTCTAAAAATTAAGTGTAGATATAATAATTCTAAGTTGGATTATGGAATTCTGGATGATTTTGCAACTGCCCGTTTCCCACTTTTTGGTTATGTCACAAAATTGTTTCCTAGATATTCATATAATTTTATATCAACATAAGAAAATATGGCATTTGGGAGGTCATATTAATAAAGAAGGTGCTATGAAAATAAAGAAGGGGCTAAGCCGTATGGTCTTGGAAGAGAAAAGCAAGAGATAAAGTACCTTCAGGGAATTGGAAGAAAAGAGCTGATACTAAGTTCCGGGAAACTTGTATCCACTT
The DNA here is from genome assembly GCF_018350175.1 of Felis catus. NCBI lineage: Eukaryota > Metazoa > Chordata > Mammalia > Carnivora > Felidae > Felis > Felis catus. The sequence continues at coordinate 4,301,503 of NC_058371.1, forward strand.
GTGTCAGAATTTTTTTTTTTTTTTATGTCACTGATAGCAACTTACATAATTACCTCAATGTTGTATAAAAGCTATAACCTCTATGGCCAAGGATATGATGAAGTTATTAATAATTCATACTTATGTAACCTACACCCAAAGGTCAGTACATTTTACAGAGCATAGATGCTGAGACTGGATTTCCATCAGTCTTCTTGGTCGTTCACAAATAGCTGCACTGTCCTTGTTGTCAATGCACAATTTAAAGTGAAGCCATCCCCTTGCACGTCAGCTTTATGACGGGCCTTTCTTACCTGGCAGGAGTTATTTTCCTGGCAGAACTACCTCGAACTCATACCCAAGCAGGTCGTAGAGTCATACCAAAATCCAACATGGTATGTTCGAAATCCATCTACCGAATTCAATCCACAGAACAAGCTACTGTCATTTCTTCCTTGAACCAAAAGCTCTTCCATGTGGTCATATCCCTCTTCAATCCACTCTCTGCTGGTAAATGGAATGAGTTTTGCCAAACCAAAATGTAGCAGGGAAAACAGATCTCAGGTAAGTGGATCTGTCTGGGTCGTCTGAGAGCCAGAGGCCAAGATGGGATTAACCGTCTGAGAAATTTGGGGATACTTCTTGCGGGGGACAGAGGGGCAGCCAACAGGGCTACTTAGGAAGAGGCTTCAGACTACAGTACAGGTCCAGCACCTCTGAAAGGACAGAAGGAAGAAACGGATGTCTAAAGCAAAGCTGACAAAAGACGCTGTGTGTCACGTGCATTCAACTCATAGCCATCAACATGAATTACAAACTTGAATGTAACAAAAATTACAGTATTAGGATCAAAGAATGCTTACTGTTTCCCAGACACTGCAGTAAGCACTTAACCTATATTCTGGCATTTGATCTTCTAAGGCAGGTGTGGGTAAGGGCGTACCTATTCTACAAGGGATGGGACGGTGGGACAGGGAAATGGTGTGGCTGGCTCGAAGCCAGAGTCAATACATGCAGAGGCCAGGGTCATAACCAGCACTGCACATTCACCAATGTCAGGCTTCACATACTTGCCACCCTCCCAGTTCCCATCCTGTCAACGCAAAGAATTAAATGTTTTAAAAATCACACACACACACACACACACACACACACACACACACACACACAGAGAGAGAGAAAGGCCATAAATAGACAATGTAGCCTGAAAGGAGATGCCAACTATCCGAGAAGGTGGAAGGATATTTCCCTGACAGAGCAGGATCAGAGGGCAGAGTGAAAAGCTGCTGGTGTAACCAACCGAGAGAAGCAAAGAGGTAGGTAGCAGGAAGAAATCAGAAACAAACACCTGAGCTAAGCCCCAGAAATAACCATCCATGGGTTTACCTACATTAGCAAAGCAAGGTCACGCTCCTCGCTGGAGGAATCGACGAGGTCAAAGGGAGATTTCCAGGAAATGGAAAATAGGAAGAAGAGATACCAAAAGCCAGATGACAGAGACAAACCTAGCTCCCAAATTAGTGAATTATTTAAACTTTAATGAAAAGAATCTGAGGTTATAAATCAACTCATCCTGTTATAGACGGATGCAATCAGAAATTAATGTAGCAAGTATAGAGTCAGGGAGCAAGGAGTAATTTAATTATTAAATGAGAGTATCAAAAAATGAAACAAAAATGTGCATACCTTGCCAATAAATTAATACTTTAACAAGTCTAAGTTTAAGAAACTTAGGACAGGGGCACCGTGGTGGCTCAGTCGGTTAAGCATCTGACCCTTGATTTTGGCTCAGGTCACGATCTCATGGTTCCTGAGTTTGAGCCCCGCATGAGGCTCTGCGTTGAGAGTATGGAGCCTGCTGGGGATTTTCTCGCTCTCTCTCTCTGTGGAGCCTGCTTGGGATTCTCTCTCTCTCTGCCCCTCCCTTGCTTACATATGCGCTCTTTCTCAACATAAAATAAATAATTTTTAAAAAAGAAAGAAACTTAGGATATGCCAGAAATACCAGATATAAGGAGGTGCAACAACTAATTGGTGCCCAGCCCCAGAAAGGACCTCCAGGTCAGTCAACCAGCAATCTTATCCTGACCTTCAGACAACATGCCGGTCCCCACTAGTAGGTCAACGTTATCCATTCCAAAAAAATATTTATCATGTCCACCTGAGTTCAGCAGGCCATGAATTGTGTTAGGACATCTGTAAAAACGTGTGTGCCTTCCAAAATGCCCAGAGTAAACTCAGTCAAGAAGTTAACCATCTTCCTTCAAAGTAAAAATAAATGTGTATTAAGAGACTGATTCTACTTTCTGTCACAGAAGGCTGTCACACGGAGGAAAAGTCTGGCTTGTAACTGCCATGTCCGGCCTGCACGGCGAAGACTCCTAAGGTGTTTTCAACACCATGTGATTTGTTTTATCCGACTCACAGATTGGGAGATTTCTCATAGGAACCCGGATTTCCGGGACCTCTTAAACGATGGCCACCTCATGTGTAGCAACACCAGGGCCCAGTCGGCCTCCCTACTCTGTCGCTGAGTGTTTTCCCATTTGTCATCACCCTGGCCAGGCTGTTGTTCCCTGTAAATGAGCTCAAGTCCATGAAGTGTCTCTTGAAATTAAGTCTTTCTTTACTTAAAATGTAAAACCTGAAAATAGATGCAAAACCTAGCCGCATGCAGGCTGCAAAAGGTGGAGGAAATTCTTCCTTCTTTAATATGTAAATTGTGACCATAGAAGTGTGACTTGTTCACCTGTTCACCTCACCAGACCATCCTGGCTTTGGAGTTTGTGGCCCTGTCCTAAACTTTGCTAAGAATAAGGACATCTAGGATTCCTGCCAAGGAGCCTTTGAGCTGGGAAGTAACGAAGACGAGTAATTTTATTTAAAGGGTTGCTTCTATAGCACAGCTCCACAGAATTAATTCTAGCAGAGCACTAAGTACATTATCTTGTTTTAGTTGGCTCCTATCTACAGCCTCCCAAGCAAACTAGGATTTCCTTCGAGGCTTGTAACAATTGTAGCTCAATTATCCAACATGCCTGGCACATCTTACCTACCTTGGAAGTGTGCTTTAAATGAATGGATGAGGGACGCCTGGGTGGCTCAGTCGGTTGAGCATCCGACTTCACCTCAGGTCATGATCTCACAGTCCGGTGAGTTCGAGCCCCGCATCGGGCTCTGTGCTGACAGCTCAGAGCCTGGAGCCCGCTTCGGATTCTGTGTCTCCCCCTCTCTCTGCCCCTGCCCTGCTCATGCTCTGTCTCTGCCTCAAAAATAAAGGAAAACATTTTTAAAAAATTAAAAAATAAAAATAAATAAATGAATGGGTGAATACATCTCTTCTGACTTTTACACATAGAAGATGAATATACAGCAAAGGTTCAGAAGATAATAAATCACTGGCAAGCTTTTTAAACATCTTTCTTCACTTCCTTCCCTAGACATTCACAATGAAAACAAACACAAAATCCTTGGAGACAATATTTCCATCAATTTTTAATTTTGTTAAATTTTTAATCAGCATAAAAGCAGAGAACATTTTAGAATTTGTATATCGTAATTGCAATTTGATGTTAGAAATGTATATATTTCAAATTTTAGACTACTACAAAGTAGGAGTGGTTAATATGAAAGGCAAGGAATGGAACTCCAGGTCACAATTAATTCTGTTGCACAAAGAAACTGAGTTTTGCTGGAATGAAGCAATCTTTGAATTTGCTTCTCTCAGGAAGCATCTAGTTCTAAAGTTCTATAGGCTTGATTAGGCTTAAAAAATGCACGTATAGAGAAATAATATTAAGGGCATTTGATATATCTGAACATGACAATCACCACCTTAAGAATACTATCCAAAAAAAAGTACTTGAAAATACCAAACGATAACTTCCACCCACACCCAAAACTTAAATTGTTTTTTTCAATTATAATGGATCCAAAATTCACTTTCCTTTTTTTTTTCTGTTTTGTTTTTTCATGTAGCTTAAATTACTCCTATCTCTCTGTTATAGTTAATCGCTACTTTCTAACTTCACCAAGTTTTCGTGTGCTATGCCCAAAATAAAACAAAAAAATGTGGGGTTGCCTAGCAGAGGAAACTTGGGAGTTACTATAATGATACATGTTTTCTGTCTTTCAGAAAACATTGTGAGGTCCATATTTAAGATATGCACTAAAGAAGAACTTCCACTAAGTGTTTTCTGCTGAAGAACCTTCTTACTTTTATTATAAGTACAGCTCTTTATCATTTTGCATCAACTTGATTTAACTTGTTTCCAAATGATGAAAAATAACCACCATGGCAATAGCTTCCCTACATATGTGCTATGCAATAACTTCAAGGAAATTAAGAATGCCTCATTGACAGTATTTTGGGAGAAAATTGAGTGTGAATACGTGTAGGTCTGTAATTTTCTAAACCAGTCTTAGGCAGCTGTGGCTAACCAGTCAGCCTAAAAATGGCTTGTAACAACCATGCACAGCTGTGGTATGCCCACACCTACCTCTTCATTTTCAACTGCAGTGGAAATAATTCAGTAGAAAATTTCCAAGCAAATATAGATGTTAAAGCTAATTTAGTCATTCTAGATTTTCATCTTCTGTTGGAAGACATATTAATTTTTCCTATTAGAAATAGTGCTATTGTTACATTGAGTAGAAAATTATTATTCTTCAATGTTTCCAATTTTTCACACTACAGTCTATATTTGGATCTACCCAACCCTCAAGTTTTTAATTCCAATTTATAAGTAGGGATTTTAGGAAAACTGTTATAAAGTATTTTGCCGATTGGTTACGTTAACTTTAACGTTTAAGGCGGTTATCCAAATTGTACTTTCCAAGAACATACTTTATGTTACCTGAACAAAACAAGCATTTCATTATAGTTCCTGAACAATGTTATAATTTCACCGATGAGAGAACATTCTAGTCAATATATATAGTTTCAACATTACAGATATGAAACTGCCAATAAAATACTGGTAGCTGGCACCATCTCATAAGGTAATGACAAAGGAGGGGCGCCTGGGTGGCAGTCGGTTGAGCGTCCGACTTCGGCTCAGGTCATGATCTCTCGGACTGTGAGTTCGAGCCCCGCATCGGGCTCTGTGCGGACAGCTCGGAGCCTGGAGCCTGCTTCGGATTCTGTGTCTCCCTCTCTCTCTCTCTGCCCCTCCCCCATTCATGCTCATGCTCTCTCTCGCTCTCTATCTCTCTCTCTCTCTGTCAAAAATAAATAAACATTAAAAACATTAAAAAAAAAAGATAATGACAAAGGAAATTTTTTTTTAAATATGGAGTGTATCTGTTCTAAAAACTATGATGACGGTCATTTAAGTAGAATATTTTGTGAGAAATTTTAGCATTAGGATTTTGGATATGGGGCACCTGAGTGTGTCACTCAGTTAAGCATCTAACTGGTTAAGCATCCGACCTCGGCTCAAGTCATGATCTCACAATTCATGGGTTTGAGCCCTGCGTGGGGCTCTGTACTGACAGCTCGGAGCCTGGAGCCCTCTTCGGATTCTGTGTCTCCTTCTCTCTCTGCCCCTCCCCTGCTTGTGCTGTCTATCTCTCTTTCTCTCTCTCTCTTCCTCAAAAGTAAAAAAAAAAAAAAATTTAAAAAGAAGTGTGAATACGTATATATAAAAAGACTGGCTCTAAATATTTTGTGTGGAACATTGGGTTTAATTAATATATTTTAAAATCTGGCTACACATTTACTTGCAAACCATGATGTCAACGATCTCTAGGACTCATTGTTTAAACAGCTCAAAAGTTTCCTTCCAAATATATTTATGGGCCTGTGAGTTTCCCAAGGTTTTAAAAAAAATGAGATTGGGGATATCTAATACTTGAAACTAACTCTAGCAAAAGTTAAGACTTGAGTAAACCATAGAGAAGGTGTGATTTTGCCAAATCAAATCCCACATGCCTTATTCAAGGAACAAGTGCATTTGGGTGACAGTAGTAAAGGGTTTACAATGGTCATTTACAAAAAGTAATCTGTACATAAAAATATTTTTAAAAAAATTTAATGTTCATTTATTTTTGAGAGAGAGAGAGAGGGAGAGAGAGAGGGAGAGAGAGGGAGAGAGAGGGAGAGAGAGAGAGGGAGAGAGAGGGAGAGAGAGGGAGAGAGAGGGAGAGAGAGAGAGAGAGAGAGAGAGAGAGAGAGGGAGGGAGGGAGGGAGGGAGGGAGGGAGGGAATGCAAGCAGGGGAGGGGCAGAGAGAGAGGGAGGCACAGAATTCGAAGCTGGCTCCGGGCTCTGAGCTGTCAGCACAGAGCCTGACATGGGGCTCAAACTCACGAACTGTGAGATCAGGACCTGAGCTGAAGATGGATGCTCAACTGACTAAGCCCCCCAGGAGCCCCCCAAATATTTGGTTTTAAAGACATATCACAGCACCCCAAGGCCCCATTCACAGTAGTCTGTGAATACTTATAAGATGGTGTACACACATATCTTTTGTTTCATAATGTACTAACCAAACGCATGAATGGGTGAATAAGTTTTTATTGACTACAAGGGTAATAATTGTGTTATTTCTCAGAGATGGTAAAAGTAAAATGTTTAATATTAAGCAGAAAATGCCTATTAAAAATAAAACCAACAAGAATGTTTCGTTGGAAAAGACCAATCTTATTCCAGAAACTCAGCACCGTTGTCTGAGAAGGGGAGACAAAGGGGTCTTTTTTGCTTTGCCCTTTCCTGCAAGGACAAAATCAATGAGAAGCTTCATCTGACTTTTTTTTTCCACCTCTAACTTAGAAATCACCGATAAACTGTGAAAATATGCCTTTATTTTTCAACTGCCTGCATCTGTTACTAAATCGAGCCTAAAATACTACAGAAATAGTGTTTTCAGCAATTATTGTGAGATTATGTCCCTTTGTTGTCCTGATGAAGGACTTAGGTTCTTTTGGCCAGACATGGATTTCACAACACACTTTAGCTGGATCTATTATAATGTTAATGATATGTATAATCTTCCCTGTAGTTATTTTAAAATATTGCTGGTCATAAAATGATCATATACCAGAAAGTAAAAAAAAAAAAAAAAAAAAAAAAGTTTGACTGCATGAGCCAATGACCATTTGCCATCAATTCAGTATCCACATAAATGTGCTTAGTAAGAGTTTTTATTCTTTTTTCTTTTTAATGGGTTCAACTATTCAACGACCTGAATTACACTTTTATTTCCACCTGAGATTCCCAGGGCACAAGGACTCTTCCTTAGTTTTGGGTCTCAGTGTTTTGGGTAGTGCTTGCATAGACCCCATTCTGAAAGCATGTTAATTACACAAGTACAGGTTTGTAAAATGTGAATGTTTGGCTACTGGAAGCAGGACTCATATTCAAAAGCATGTTCACATCTAAAATGCTCCCTGTGCCTTCATTCGTGTGTTTGTGAATACATGAATAGAAGCCAGCTAAAGAATTCTAGACATATGAACTAGTTAAATGAACAAACTCATCCACATTTGTGAGAAAATAGTCTTCCCTCTAAAACTAACCATGGCAGCAGACCATCATGAGGTATACAGATAAGTCACAACAAAAACAAGACATGTGATCTCTGCATTGTGCCATGTGAAGTCAAATCAATGCAACACAAACTGGTGCAGCCACTCTGGAAAACAGTGTGGAGGTTGCTGAAAAATTTAAAAAGAGAACTACCCTATGACCCAGCAATTGCACTACTAGGAATTTATCCAAAGGATACAAAAATGCTGATTGAAAGGGGAACATGAATCCCAATGTTTATAGCAAAACTATTGACGGCAAATTATGGAAAGAGCCCAAATGCTCATTGACTCACAAATGGATAAAGATGTGGTGTATGTATATGTATATACATATATACATACACACACATGAATGTATGTATGTGTACACACACACACACACACACACACACACACACAATGGAATATTACTCAGCGATCAAAAAGAATGAAATCTTGGCATCCGCAACAACGTGGATGGAACTAGAGTGAGTTGTGTTAGGTGAAATAAGTCAGTCTGAGAAAGACAAATATCATACGATTTCACTTGTAGAATTTATGAAACAAAACAGATGAACGTACAGGAAGGCAAGCAAAAATAAGATAAAAATGAGAGGGGCAAACCCTAAGAGACTCTTGAATACAGAGAACAAACTGGGGGTTGCTGGAGGGGTGTTGGGTGCGGGATGGGCACCATGGATGATGGGCGTTAGGGAGGGGACTTGAGATGAGCACTGTTATATGCAAATGAGCAATCACTAAATTCTACTCCTGAAGTCATTATTATACCATATGCTAACCAGCTGGGATTTAAATTTAAAAAAATAAACAGAAAAATGAACTCAAAGCCAAACAAAAATAAAAACCTTTATATTCATGAGCCTTTTTTTACAAAATGCAACCTAAATGAAGCTTTTTATGATCCAATAACATATACACTTTAAAATATTGTTTCAATATCGACTATACATAAAGCATTCTTAAAGATCTCCATAATATTAGTTAAGTGAAACTTCATTTTAGTAGCATGCTTCATCAGTAACTATCAGGAAAAAAAATGGCTCCTAGAGAACAAAGTTCTTCAAAATATACCCATAATTTATTATAGGATATAATCTGGCCAGAATGCATTAACGAGTAGGTGCAGGGTTCAGTATCCCATTCAACAAATATTTATAGAGCACCAACTCTCAACCAGCATGGCCAAGAACCTCTTCCAAGGTTACTTAGGATTCTCCTGAGCATACAGTTAATGTCTCCTATGGCAATTAAAAGATGAAGGTGATTCTTATTAATTCCACAAGTAACTGGTGTCACTATGCTCTTGTTTGTGTCATGATGTCATTCTACAAAGTGGCGATAACAGTTTGCATCAATGTTGAACCTGAGGTAAGAAACCGGGAACTTCAGAAATCTACATCCCGGGTCGCAAAACCATCTCCACTATTTATCATCTGTTTATGGGACATTTGGCAGGTCGTTTCACTTATCTTCAGGGAGGCATCAGGGTGCAGAGGAAAAGCATGCACTTTGCTGTCCAACCAACTTCCAGAGTGAAAGCTGCCTCCATTACTAACTAGCTCTGACATGTTGTGTAACCTGTTTGAACCCTATTTCCCTTGATTATAAAATAAGAAGAAAATTGTCTACCTGCAAGTGTTGTTCTGAAGATGCAAACTATATTGATTTACAGGGACAAGGGTCCTGTTTCTTGATTTTCTTCTTTTATTGTACTCCAGACCCACCTATACCCATTCTTGTTGGCTTTGGCCTTCAACTACTGCCTTGGTTCCAAGCCATCTGGGTCTCTCAACTAGGCAAGCTCATAGCCTTCTGTTGGCAAGCTCATTCCTCTGTATTTCCCCTTGTCAACCACAGTGGCTTTTAAGTATATAAATCAGATAGTCCTACACCGTATGACCAAGTTCACAAATCTGTTCGCTTCCGTCCACGTTCACCAGCACATCCTCAGTCCAAGCTTCCATTCTATCTTGGATGGACACTGGCAATTACTCATTAAGTGACCTTCCCACATCCATTTGTACGAATGGACTGTGTCTTCTCTTCATGGCTCTCTCGTCTCTCTTCACAGACATGGACACGGGCCAAAAGGGGAGCGAGGACCCTGGCGCTCTGTGAAATGTGCCCTCCTTGGCCCTCAGGCTCATCCTGTCCCAGTCTCTACCCAACCTGGGCTCCAAACACTTCCCAGCCCCTCGACCCAAGTACCCAACTTCCTTTTGTCTTGAGGGTTTACCTGGAGTCCCTCTCCTCATTCTCATTCTTTTCTCCCAAATTCACCCCTCCGTTCATCCTTCAGTCGATAGAAGATGTCTTTCCTCATTTCACTGCCTGGACTAGATAATCTCTTCTCGGTGAATCTTCTCATAGCATTCCCCTCATAGTCCTTAACACGTTTGCAAAGTATGTATATATATCCAAGTGTGTGTGTGTGTATTCATTCACATAGTGTTTGATCGAGGACTCTCTCCCACTATTTCCTTTTGGTATCGTGGAGGTATCACTGTATACCAAACGTGTTGAGCTTCAATTGTATATGTAGGTACTCACGTTTTTGTTTTATTTTTAGCAAAGTATAATTAACATTCAGAGCTTATCACTTTCAGGCGTAGAACATACTAAGTCAACAACTCTATACATTACTCAGTACTGACTACAAGAAGTGTGGTACCCATCTATCACCAAACAGCATCATTACCATCTTATTTGCTAATTTCCCATGCTGTATTATTTCTGTCACTTATTTAACTTCTGTGAGTCTGTGCCTCTCAATCCCCCTTATCTACTTCACTGACCCCTTCACTTCCCACTGGCAAACACCAATTTGTTCTCTGTATTTAAGAGGTTTTTTGTTTTTTTGTTTTTTTTTTTTTTTTTTGGTGGGGGAGGATCTCTTCTGTCTATACTGAATCAAATTCTACATATGATTGAAACCATATGGTATTTGCCTTTCTTTGACTTATTTCACTTAACATTATGCCCTCTAGGGGCATTCGTGTTGCAGCAAATGGCGGGATATAATTCTTTTTTATGGCTGAGTAATATTCTACTACACCTCCCCCCAACATTTTCCTTATCGTTCATATATGAATGGACACTTGCATTGCTTCTGTAACTTAGCTATTATAAATAATGTTGCACTAAACATAGGGGTGCATGTATCTTTTTGAATTAGCATTTAATTTTATATATAGGTACTTGTATGTTTTGTAAATGAAAAAAATACATAAAATAATTGCTTTCAGTTTTAATTGCCCAAAGATGGAACATGACTCCCCGAAATTTAACTCAACTTTTTATAAATGTATGTTAATATTTACCCACATGCATCCCAATTCAAATATTAAAATACTTACAGAAATTTACCTAAGTGTGAATACTTAAATTTTTTATTTAAAAAAAATTTTGACATTTATTTATTATTGAGACACAGAGCATGAGCATGGGAGGGACAGAGACAGAGAGGGAGAAACAGAATACGAAGCAGGCTCCAGGCTCCGAGCTGTCAGCACAGAGCCCGACGTGGGGCTGGAACTCATGGATTCTGAGATCATGACTTGAGCCAAAATTGGATGCTTAACAGACTGAGCCCTCCAGGCGCCCCCGAACAATCTAGTTTTATCTCACGTGTTTTTCCACATGGTTTTAGTTACATACTTCAGTTATGATTAAACATATTTGTCAAGAATTAACCAGATGATTATTTAGATTTATGCATGTGTAAATCCTCAAAGCTCTCAGCTAAATTTTCTAATTCAATAAACACAGTGTGAACCTATCTCCATGGTGACAGGTATTAAATCACAAATTTTTATTTCTTTAGTAGTGCCTTGCTTATAAAGAATAGGTCAAGGATTACATGATAATTTGTATATTTACATATAACATGCACAAAATATACACTAATGTTCTCTGTTCCTTTAGTTTCCTTTTGTACTGGTTTTATTTCTCGATTTCAGATTTCCCTTTGAAAGGATCAAAGTCAAATATACCAGGTGAGAGGGGGAAACTCACCCAATGGACAGTTAAGCACTTCAGATTGGCTGACTTAGGAGTTGTGTTCATGGCAGATCTTATAATTTATCCTAATGAGGACGCCCCCACATATTTTGGAGCTTCTCCCTTAGAATTAGCTGCTGAGCCTGTGGCACTTGCTCTGAGTGCCCCCTCTAAGTGGTGAATCTTCTTTTTCTGAGGGTTTTGGTTTCTGACATAGATGCATGACTCAGTTATTCATCTGAGCTCTCGGGAGCCAGGAAGCCCCTGGCCACCCGTTTCTTCCTCTCACTTGCTGCCCACTTGGCCACCTTGCCACCCGCAGCCTGTCCAGTGTTCAGCGTGGTGTGCCCTCAGACAGGAACCAGGATCTTTTCTTCCTCAGCAGGTGAGTCACACTCATTATTCACAGCCCAGTGTAGACTTCACTTCCTCTCTCAAGGTTTTTCCCTGAACTCACAATAAGGAGGACAAATTACTCCCTCCGAGCGCTGCCTCATTGTACCCTCTTGGAGCATTTCCACGTGTATCTTATTTTATTTGCCTACACTTGACTGAAAGCTCACTGAGAATAAAGAATAGGTCTTTAGAACTACATCCCCTGACTTGCAAATTCTCTGGCTCATGGCAGACCCTGAATAAATATGCATTTAATGAATAAATATGGTAAACTTATCCAGTCACAGGAAACAAGCATAGGTTCAATTACAGCTCTCAGTGGCCAGAGAAAAATCGAATGGATCCAGTTTCCCAGCAAGTTTTGGACATCAGGGATCACATACTTGGTGAACCAAGAACTTGGCCATAGAACTGACCATTAATCAACGCCCATAAAAAAAGCCTACTTTGCAAGAGCTCACAATTTAACTCAAAGATTGTTTCCAGCATTTTTCCACCTATGTTCAAAGTTTCTCATATTTTACCATAAGCTGGAACAAAAAAGCATTTTTAAAGGGAGTAAATGGTGTTCTCCAATGTGAATTTAATAAGCACAGACCGTTTCAAAGACATTTAGAATATTATTCATTTTCTATATTGTTTTAAAATCTATTACTATAAGCTGGAGTGGAGGCATAACAGAAAGCCCATTTGACTAGATTTTTTCAGTTATTTTGTAAAAACTTTGTAAAAATATTAAATCAATATACTGAATTATAATGACTTCCAAAAGAACACCTTCTCATTAATTACACCGAAAAATATACATATTTAAACATTTTTTAAATTGTTTAATGTTTATTTATTTTTTTTTTTAATTTTTTTTTCAACGTTTTTAATTTTATTTTTTGGGACAGAGTGAGACAGAGCATGAACGGGGGAGGGGCAGAGAGAGAGGGAGACACAGAATCGGAAACAGGCTCCAGGCTCCGAGCCATCAGCCCAGAGCCTGACGCGGGGCTCGAACTCCCGGACCGCGAGATCGTGACCTGGCTGAAGTCGGACGCTTAACCGACTGCGCCACCCAGGCGCCCCAATGTTTATTTATTTTTGAAAGAGAGAGACAGAGCATGAGTGGGAGAGGAGCAGAGAGGGAGGAAGACACAGAATCTGAAGCAGGCTCCATCCAGACTCTGAGCTGTCAGCACAGAGCCTGATGCAGGGCTTGAACTCATGAGCTGTGAGATCATGACCTGAACTGAAGTCGGGTGCTTAACCAATTGAGTCACCCAGGTGCCCTTGAAAAATATATATTTGAATGATTATCATGTATAAACCAGTTTGAGACACTGAAAGGAATTTCTAGAATTCCATACAAACAGGTTACAAAGGGCAGGGGAGATAACATCTAGAAAAAGCTCTAGATAAAAAAAAGAAAAAGTGCTGTATGTATATGTCATGAACGGAAGAGTTCAGAAAGAAGAATTTGAGGTTGTTCTGAGGCAATCAGGAAAATCTTCATGAAGGTGGTTATCTTCAAATCTGTGTTTTAAGGACATCTCTGTAGGAAAACTTTCTGGAGAATTCAGTGTCCCGATGCCAATCTGAGTTCTCAGTCTTCAATCCATCACTTCCCTGTTCTGTGTTTCCATCCAATTCTATGATTCGAATCTCAGTTAAAAATTTTTTCAACTGCATAAATCTGCCTAATTTGTATAAATTTGCTCACTGTATAACTAAGTATATAACTCTGAGGATATAGCTGTACCTACATTTTTTAGGTTGGTATTTGTAAAAGTGTATTTCATTTTTAATGATCTGATGTATCGCTCTATCCCTGTGAGCTGTAATATAGCTTTACAGTAATAACTTAGTTCATTACATACCTGAATGTGTTGTTTTTTTTCAGTGTGTGTGTGTGTGTGTGTGTGTGTGTACAGAGAGACCCAAAGAAAAACAAAATATTTAGTTCGTTTCTCTAAATAACTCATATGGCACTTATTATATACCAGGTACTGCTTTAACCCTTAATGTACTGCTAAGTCATAAATACTGTTTCAGCCACCTTCCAGGTGAAGAAACAGAGGCACAGAGAAGGTGTGGAAATTCCCTAACATCACACAAATACTGGGTGGCAAGGCCCACGTTCAGGGTCAGGTAGTCAGGTTCCAGAGTCAGTCCATAGCCACATCTGAGGTCTCACACAAGTTGCTCAACTTCCCTCCGCCATGTCTTACCCACACCAACTAGCTCTCCCCCGGCTTCTCCAACCGTACCATTAAATGAGTCTTCCGCTTTGCTTAACAAAAAGGCAACCTGTCTTCTGAAGCCAGTGTTACAACTCCCTGAAGCTGCCCCCGATTACATCCTCCAAAATGAGTCTCTCTCTCTTTGGTGGTCTCCTAACACTGGATATCCTCATGATGGCATTAATTATATCTCGCTCTCTCTTGTACGTCACGTCTGCTCCAAACTGGATTTTCAACTCAATGAATGTGGACAACTTGTTGCATTTTTCCTTGCCATCATGCCCGGCATCTCCTTGGAGACAATTAAACTGCAGAATTCAGTTTAGGTGCTGAGAAGGAAAATATCTGGCCATCTAAGTCCTTGCCGTGTTCCCAATACGTAGCGTATCGTAGACACGTGACACGACACTGGGCAAACAAATCCATGGAACATGGAAAATCATTTTAAAACACGTAGGATAAAATAGTAAGATGATTTCAATTAAGCTTTGAAAAGGTAGAAAGAGCTTCTTTTCAAGGATAGTGTTTCTGAATAATAAATTACGTTTGTACATTTAGTTGGCTTGCTGATACAACCAGCCTGGCAAGGAAAAAATTGTTTGATATTGGATTTAAAAGTACTTAGGCACGGCACAGTGTTTATTTTATGTACAAAAAGGACAAAGCAAAATCAGAGGGAAGTAATAAAATATTGTGAATTTAATATACTCTTATTTAATTAAACGCTATTGCCTGTCAATATAAATTTTTTTAGCTATATGTCTAAGACAGGACCCCAAGTTTTATCCTTTTCAGCTTGGCAGATCTCATCAGGAGTTGTTTTCTATTTTGTAAAGAGAACGGTGCTTGAACATGAGATAATCTTTTATGTAAAATGTGTGAAGTTCAGGTATCTATTTTACAAATATAAGATAGATTCATTTTGGCAAGCACTGCATCAACACTCAATATTTCATTACGATTCATAGTTTACGGGCACCTGAGTGGCTCTGTCAGTTAAGCAGCAGACTCTGGATTTTGGCGCAGGTCATGATCTCAGGGTTCCTGAGTTCGAGCCCCACATCGGGTTCTACACTGACCGTGTGGAGTCCATTTGAGATTCCCTCTCTCCCCATCCTTCTCTCCCGCTCAGGCTCACTCTCTCCCCCCTCCCCCCAAAAAATAAATAAAAGTTCAAAAACATTTGGTAAAAAGACTCATATTTTAGAAGGGAGTGTATGGAGGAATTAATTCCCCAGGTTTAAAATGGAGATAGTTGAAAAGGGGATTGCTTGTACTCAGTCTGCGCTCCCAACAGGGTACGCAGGGGACTTAGAGCCATGATCAGAGAACTGTTGGTGGGGGCTCCTGTCACACCAACACGACACTGAAAGCAGCCAGGAACTTGCACAGCGGCGACTGTCATTGCCGGGCTCTGGGCAAAGGAGCCAGGAAGCCCGGGGCACCCAGCCGCCACCTACATCTAAGCCGTCTCCGACATCAGACCTGCTCCAAATGGCCCCCACGTCAACTTCAAGTCAATCACACAGCACAAGAGTGTGGTGTGGGGGGGTCTTCGACGGCAGCTGAAAAGTACAAGGTAAAATCCAGGGCAGGGGAGTGTTTGGTAAGCTCGCCCGGTGAGGTGCTTATGCATCGCAGGGGAAAGGACCCAGCTGGCTCTGGCTTCTGAGTCCCTCCCCATCACGGAGTCGCTCTGTTAGGGGTCCGCGAGCACCGACTCCATCACTGATGCCTGTAGTGACACACGCCTGGCACCTAAGAAGCACTTGAAGTTGCTGTTGCAGCGGTAGAGGACCGACTTGGAAAAAAAGCACTCAGCGCATGTTCTTCTGGAGACAGGAGAACAGCTTGTATCACACCAAGACTCCCGCTGAATTCAATTAGGAAACCTAGATAAACTATATACGAGGCTAATGGTTGCTTTGAAGGCCCGGGTGCAGTATAAGGGCAGCGACAACTCGAGGAAGGAGAATGACAGGGGGAAGGAAACCAGGGGGGAGCTCAAGGCGGCTCTCTGCCACCCCGGGCCGGGGCCACTCAGGAAACATCTACTGAGAAGCTAAGCAGCATTTCTGAAATCTCACAGTAGTGAGGAAGAGAAAGGAGTACAGGGTTCAGGAAGGAGGTTTTTAGTCAGTGCTAACAATTCCTAAAGGGCTTTTAATGGGCGCTAGCCCCATTAAGGCCCCACCTGGAACAGACCTGTGCTCACAAAGGCTGAAATCCAGTTTAGAGCTCAAATTTAGATTGTGTTAGGCGGTCTGCTGGGGTTGAACTGCCAGTCAGAAGGAAAAGTAGACCCTCTCTGGGGCAAACTAGCATCATCCAGAATCTCAGACGATGCCTACAGTCTTTCATTCAGAGGGTCCGCCGGTCAAATTCGTGCATATGTATCTCCAATATCGCCAGCATTCCAGAGGAAAAGCAAATGATCACAGAGTGAGCGGAAAAAGGCAGATCACAGAGAGATTCACAGGAAGTCCAGAAACTGAAGTTATCAAAAGTTGATTTTATAACAACTGTGATTAATGTGCTCAAGATAATAGAACATAGGATAAAGGAAGTCAGGGGAGAATTGGCATCAATAACCGAAAGAAATCAAATGGAAATTCTGCAATTGAAAAAAGGCAGTAAGTGAAACAAAAAAAAGTAAATGAGTAGCAGATTAGGCAACGAAGAGAGCCTTAGCGATCTGGGAGAAAGGTCAGGACAAAATGCTGGAAACAGAGAAAACGATGGTAAATGAGGAATGGTTGTCTTAGAAGAGGGGTAAGGGGAGAAACAGTAAATGATGTTTCTCCACAAGGAGAAAAGAAAAAAGAAAAAAAAAAAAAAAAAAAACAGAGCAAAAGCTGTCTTTGAAGAGACCACGGCAGGTGATTTTCCATGACTGATTAAAGACATCAAGTAACACAAAAGTGAAAAGGCGGGAGGCACAGAACAAATCAAACCACGAAGGAAGACCTTAAAGTCCGTCATCTAGAAAAGAATGTCCAAAGGGTGCCTAGGCTGGGGACTGGTTTCTCCCCGGAAAAATGGAAGCCAGAAGGTAACCAGTGAGATCTTTATGTAACTGCAATAAGATGATGGCCAGCCTAGAGGTTTAAGCCTCATGGCAACTACTTGAACACAATGAAGCCATTCTCAGATAAACAAAAACTGGGGAAATCCTCATGGGTCTTACAGGGAGAAGACACATGATATCAGCTGGAAACATGTAGGTGCAGTAAGAAGTGAGGAAAGATACAGACGATAAGCTGATGAGCAGGTGTAAAAGGACAGTGACTGTACTGATAAAATTAATTTTCCATGGTATCGCGATATATACAAAAATATCAATTCAGCAAACTTTTGATGAGTATCTGCAGCCCTGCTTGAGTTGCTTCTTATATAAACAAAGGCTTCTTTTATATAGACTTGATTTAACAAGGGCTCGCTCACACTGCAGAAGCCTCAATCTCAGAACTATTTCTCCCACCCCAATATTCTCTTATAAAAATATGCAGCAGTTTTCAGTAATATGAGGCGCAGTAAGATAAGGTCTCTAAATGATCGTTAGTCTCTGAATTAATGATTCTCAAGTGAACATGAGAGAGAGAGAAGTTTATATGTTCACACGAAAATTACAAAACATCTAATGCATTAAGTTATACCACCCTACTCTTTTTACACTAGTACATTTCTTTCTCCACCTGCTCAATCAGGTTTCTATATACGAACGTAGAATGTACTGGTTTAATGATCAAAATAACACCTAACTCCTTTTTAAAGATTTATTTTTATCTTTTTGAAAGAGAGAGAGAGAGAGAGAGAGAGAGAGAGCGCGCACACTGGTGGGGTAAGGAGCGGGGGGGGTGGGAGAGAGGGAGTGAGGGAGAGAGAGAGAGAGAGAGAGAGAGAGAGAGAGAGAGAGAGAGAGAGAGAGAGAGAGAGAGAGAATCCTAAGCAGGCTGCCTACTCAGCCTGGAGCCTGACATGGGGCTCTATCCCACGACCCTGGGATCATGACCGGAGCTGAAATAAAGAGTCAGAGGCTCAGCCAAATGAGCCAGTCAAGCGCCCCAACACCTCCTTTTAAAAGATGACAACAGTGTGGCCATATTCCAAGAATACTGTTAGGGACATATTCTTTTGAGTGTCTTGTGCCATGCTTTATTTCCTCTAGGACCTTTGGATGAAGACTGTTCTCTGCTGGTGATTTGCAGCAGCACTGAAGTCCCATTCTAAAAAGTTACCAACGTTCACATTAAATGCCATCACACCATGTTCCCTAGAGCAAAATGACAAGGAAAGGGACAACGCGCTGAGAGATTTGCATTTCTTCACGGCACCATATACGCTTCTCCGTGATGATATTGTATCCCAGTTGCTTCCCATGCAGGTGTATCTTGCCATACTTTACTATAGCAAATTTTTCAACTTGGTGTATCCAGTACCTGGAGTAAGATTTGATAGAAGAGCTTAATGTACTCTGTCTGATGAACAAATGAAGACTTGCATGCATGAATGTGCACTCTATGGGTCTACATCTATACAAGAATGACGAAAAAGTAATGATACAGACATTCACTAAAAGCTGCCTGAAGTTTTAATTCGCTTTACATATATTTTAATCCCACAAAACAAAAATTCTGACTTTGTTATATACAGTCAATATCCTACGAAAGCCAATGGATGAGGATCCCTCTTTTCACAGTGATTTACCGGCCACGGTGAAGAACCAACCAGCCAATGGGTATTTTTTTAAGATTATGTAATACCTCCAGGAAAATGAGTTTTCTCAGTCTGTCTGTTGTACCACTAAAATGAGTACCCAAGACTGATACAGTTTGAAGAGAGCTTGACACTCTTTACTTTCCCTGACAAAAATAAGATGGATAATTCTAATACAGTTTTTCAAAGGGTTGGCAGTTCTCGAGAGAAACACATCTGCAAAATTACCCTTGTTGCAAGCGGTTCAAGTCCTAAAGACATTCCTTCTGATACACAACTTTTCCTAGATGTGTAAAGAAGAAAAAAAGAACCTTCACTTACAAATAACTGTACCCAAACTCATGCCTGTGATCTCATTTACTGACAACAAATACGCCTTAGAAGCTGTTGCTTTCCTAAGCACTGGCTGAAAGATTTTATCCGTCTCTGTCTTCTTTTAAAAAGCAAAGGACTATGTGTAGAGAAAATGTGAATCCAAGCAGTTTTCACATTATGGACTTGTGGATGTCACCTCGCTCAACGTTTTACCTTACCACACCCTTAAAAATAAAAATAAACAGCTTCTGTACTTTATTACAACGTAAAAATTGGAATCCCCTCAGAAATTTGAGAGAAAAACAACTTAAAACCCACCTGCAATCAGTTTAAAACTCAGTGGAAAACTGACTCTAGGCTTTAAAGGGATTTATTTTCCCTCGTAATTTAAAGGCAACCATACCCAGTAAGCGCTAACTAGATGCTTCTCTGAAATATGAGCGTGCCATCATTTAAGCCAGAATATTAAACAAAAAGAAGGTAAAGCATATCTAATAAGTGTTTCCTATTCCGAAGCGCCTCTGGGTTTGCTGTCTATAGTAGCTAATGACTTTTTAAGGTTGAGATCCTTAAAAAATAAAATAAAGTTGAGATCCTTGTAAATGACATCTCAAATACTGTGACATACTGTCTTAGCAGTGAATCCCAGTAGGAGGAGATGAAATGTAACGCCGAGATGGACGGCACGTAAGTGGCCATCAGAATGAGTGTTTAGGGTCCCACTAAATGCTGATATTACCGTAAAAGAAAAAAGAAGCAGAATATCAGATCATCTTTTCAAATTCAGGGTAGAGGACACATCTGTGTGGTTACTCCCGGGGTAGGTGGGGACAAGGAGACGCTTCCTGATCCTTATTTCTTTCCAGAGAGGGTGTTCATGATTTCCCCTGACGAGGAGCGTGAGGGTGGGTCAAAGGCACTCACAGGGACACCGTTCCTTGAGGAGTATATGTACGCAGAAATATCGTATCTACATATTATAGTGATGGTGGATCAAAGGCGCTCACCGGTTTCTCTGTCCCTTGAAAAATGTATGCACACACTTCTAATAACTATGTAGTAAAAGACATTATGGGATATTAATATAAAAATAGCGAAATGGAAAACATTGCCCTTGTACTGTCAGTACTTTGCAAATGTGTCTAAAAGGCAAACTTATTTATTATTGCTCTCAGAGAGCAAACAAAGTACAGAGTGAAGAGGGAAATGGGATGAGCTTATCGTGGTAATCTGAAAGAATACGTTTATGATTACAAAGTCAATACATTGAATTTTGTATTTCTAAACTATTTTCTCCCTCTGCCTACACCGTCAACCAAAACGTTACCTCAATTATTCTTATATTTATTTTCTGCCTAATTCAAAGTATTAGCCACGCTATCTCACTCTTCTGAGGTTTTCTGAACAGAAAAATCAATCACAGAAACAGAAAATTTCTGCTTCTGCAATGTTAACAATTAGCAGGTTAAGGGAAAGCTAATATGCTATCTGCTTCTCCGTGCCTGGGAAGCACAAGCACAGAGCAATTCACTACCCACCCCTCGGGTTACGGTGTCCGCAAGAGTTTATTAATCATGACTTTGTAATATGAAGCTTGCTTACACCGTTAATTGCTAGCTCATCACGGCACAACGAAGGTGTTCACTGTACAATATTGTTAGGCATGTGTGCTCACACGGCAAAGAGCAGGTGTAAATAACTCTTGTAATTTTTCAATTAACTAGTTATTATTTTTTTTAGTTTATTTACTTTTGAAGGAGAGAGACACAGAGTGTGAAGGTGGGGTGGGGGTGGGGGTGGGGGAGCGGCAAGAGAGAGGGAGACACAGTATCCGAAGCAGGCTCCAGGCTCTGAGCTGTCGGCACAGACCCGACCCAGGGCTTGAACCCATGAGCTGCAAACTCATGACCTGAACCAAAGTCGGACGCTCAACCGACTGAGCCACCCAGGCACCCCGCTTCTGTAATTTTTTTTGCTCGCTGCCATCACGAATAGAGGATTTCTACAGTGCAGGGATCACGGCAAAAAGATAAAAGATGTGTGATGGAAGGCAGAAAAACCATATATCTGGCGCGTCAAAGAGTATCAAGAATATGTTAACAGTTTCTGGAATGCAGTGTACAAATGATCTTGAGAATGTGACAGACACCCGGATGGTGCTAAGCTTTACTTCTGAGACCATCTGAATACATGACTCTGGTCCAATTCAATACACTTCACCTGGAATTTGAGGTTCCTAGAGTGAGCACATGCTTATCATACTTCTTGTCCTAGGAGGCAAACTGCCTACAAATATCCGTTCTTTTTTTTTTTTTTTTTAATGTTGTGATTATCTTTTGTGGAGCCATACAATGGCATACCCCAGGGGTATCGTGGGTTTGGTTCCAGACAAATGCAATAAACAGAGTCAAATGAAATTTTGGTTTCCCAGGGCACATAAAAGTTACATTTACCGTGTACTATAGTCTACTAAGTAATAGCATTGTGTCTAAAAAAAATAATGTACATAGTTTAATTTGAAAATACTTCATTGCTGGGGCACCTGGGTGGCTCAGTTGGTTAAGCGTCTGACTTCGGCTCAGGTCATGATCTCATGGTTCCCTGGTTCAAGCCCCGCGTGGGGCTCTGTGCTGACAGCTCAGAGTCTGGAGCCTGCTTCAGATTCCCTTTCTCCCTCTCTCTCTGTCCCTCCGCAACTCCCCAGCTGTCTCACTCTCAAAAACAACAACAAAAAAATTTTAAAAATTCAAAACTACTTCATTGCTAACAGAGGATAACCATCATCTGAGCTTTCAACAAGTTGTAAACACGGATTACCTATCACCGTAACACATATAGCGATGAAAAAGTTTGAAATATTGTGAGAATCGCCAAAACGTGACACAGATACACCAAGTCAACACAGGCTGTTGGGAAAATGGTGCCAATAGCCTTGCTCAGGGCAGGGTTGAGGCAAACCTTCATTTAAAAAAAATAAAAAAAAAACAAGTGCAGTATCTGAAGCACAACAAAATGAAGCACGATATGACAAGGCACACAGATGTTTATGAAATGTCTGATCAATGCTGTATAGGCACACCTACAGTAACCGGCAATTTCTTCTTGTAACACATGTTAATTTTCTCCCAATTATTATTTATGCCATGTTTTTTTTTTGAGTGTTTATTTTTGAGAGAGAGACAGAGTGCAAGTGGGGAGAGGGGCAGAGAGAAAGAGGGAGACACAGAATCCAAAGCAGGTTCCAGGCTCTGAGCTGTCAGCACAGCTGACATGGGGCTTGAACCCATGAACCATGAGATCATGACCCGAGCCGACGCTGGACGCTCAACCGACGGAGCCACCCAGGCACCCCTGTTTATGCCATGTTTTTAAGAGGAGATGCACATAACTAATCTACACAACTTATCACCGAGGGTGCCATCCAGCCTCTTCCTTGAAACCAGAAACATCGTGACTATTTTAGATTGAATGTCCACTTGCCTGAAAAATCGTTCAATGGAGTCCAATCCCCCGACATGATGGCAGAGGAGGGGAGGCCTTTGGGGAGCTCTCAGGTCATGACGAGGGAGCTTCCCGAATGGGATTAGTGCCCTTACAAAGGGGACCCCGCAGAACTTCTGCACCTCCTCTGCCATGTGAGGGGGACAGAGCAAAACATGCTGTTTAGGGCACTGGCTTTCACCAGACACCAAATCTGTCTGGTGCCTTGTTCTTGGACGCCCAGCTTCCAGAACTGTGAGAAATAAATGTTTACCATTTATAGGCCACCCACTCTGTGGTCTTTTGTCATGGCAGCCAGAATGGACTAGGACAGTAACCATGGCAACACGGAAGTTCTTGGAGACAGCCATGAGCAACATAATCCATTTTACAATGAAAATAAAAGTCACATCCAGAATATGTTAAATTTTAACATTTGTATATTTATTCAACACTAAGGTAGGCAAAGTATTTAGACTTACTGCATTTGTGTTATTGAACTGTAGTTGTTCAAAAGTGCTAAATAAGATTGTTCCAGTAGATAGAATGCCAATAAATTTGATTTCATATATGTGACATGCCCACCATAGTGCTTAAAATTATTTTGTCTGTTCTTCATATATGTTGTTAAACATACATATATTATTTAATATTTACTCTTAATTTTTCAGATGTATATATTATGCTAATATACGTTCATATATTTAAAAATAGAAAAATATTGTTAATAATATGTTTCTACAGGTAGTTGCTGACTTCTATAATATGGATAGAATTACAAGAAGACTCAAATTTTAACATAGTGTTAAGTTCAGGATAGCTGTTTTTTCTTCTTGGTAGCTTGCCTATATGATTGTCATTATGCATCCAGGAGGATCCCGTTAAAAACTAAATTTTTGGAAGGGTTTTTTTCCTCCAAAGATGAATTAAAGATTTTTTTTTTTTTATTAAGAAGACATAGGGCACAACTGAGCTTTTCCTGATGAATCAAGTTTACTTTGCGGAACTGAATCATATACGTTTCTGTGATACGAGGATATGCCCAGGTCTTACCAATGACTACAGAGCTGGTGATCCCTATAAAACACCAGAGCTTATGGCTATGGGTGGGAGTGGCCATCTTATCTGAATCCTCATGTCTGACCATCTACATCTTCAGTGCTGCCCAAAAGCATGTCCTCCTGCTGTCAGCCTTCTGGTCTCCAGCAGACATCGTCAGAATGTGGTACTCTACCTTGTTCTCAGCTTGCATACATTCCACCAGTATTGAAAGTACTGAGTGCTAAGTGCACGTTTTCCTTAACTGTCTCTTCAGTACTTACTACTTGTCACACACACTATTAGGTCCTGACTGAACAGCAGAGTACAGATGAAGAAGTAAGCAATGTTCTCTGACCGTAAAGAAACTTCCCACCGCCAAGAAGAACCACCAAATACAGAGTAAAAGAAAAAGTGACTGAGAACACTGAGGAAGAAGTTATACATTCTTCTCGGGCTACGCAAGTCAAAACCACAGTATGAGACTACCTCACACCTGCCAGAGTGGCTAAAATCCAAAACAATAGGTGTTGGCGAGGACGTGGAGAAAAAGGAATCCTCTTGCACTGTTGGTGAGAATCCAAACCTGCGCAGCCACTTTGGAAAAGAGTATGGAGTTGCCTGAAAAAGTTCAAAATAGAACCATCCTACGATCTCGTATTCACGCTACCGGTTATCTACCCAAAAAATACAAAACCACTAATTCAAAGGGATACACGCACCCCTAGGTTTATTTCCACATTATTTCCAATAGCCAAATTAAGGAAGCAGCCCACATATGCATCAACTGATGGGCGGATAAGACGATGTGGTATGTACATACAATGGAAAACTATTTAACCATAAACAAAAATGAAATCTTGCCATTTGCAACATGGATGGCGCTAGAAAGTATAATGCTAAGTGAAATAAATCAGTTAGAGAAAGACAAATACCCTATGATTTCACTCACATGTGGAATTTAGGAAACAAATGAACAAAGGAAAAAAAAGAGAGGCAAACGAAGCAACATTATCTTAACTATAAAGAACAAATGGGAGGTGGGTGGGGGGATGGGCTAAACAGATGATGGGGATTAAGCAGTGCACTTGCCATGAACACTGGGTGATGTATGGGTGTCGAATCACTGCATTTTATACCTGAAACTAATATAACAGCGTATGCTAACTATACTGGAATGAAAATAAAATTTGAAAAAAAGAAAAGCCTTCTTGCACTATGTCAAGACAAATTCACAGAGAATCCAGTAGAACGAGGGCTTGATTTATGGATGAGATTATCCTAGGTGGACAAAAGGCAGAGGAAAAAAAGCATCGCAAACATAAGGAAAGCCTGAACAGCGCTGGGGATCTATTGTAACTGCACTCGGACATCTGCGAAAGTCTGAGTCATCTGAGATGGGTAAGCACGGAGTGAGTGAGACAACGCCAACTTTGTTATGAGAGTCTCCACCAGAGTTGGCCCAACTAAGCTTTTGGTTGGTCCAAGGGTAGGAGTGATGGCAGACCAGGTCCTTCCTCCATCAGTAGGAGACGGTGCAGACATGCAGGTTAGCGTGGGATTGGGACAGGCCTTAAAGTTTATGTCAATTCTCTATGAAGGTTACAGAAGGCTGAATGCAGTTAAGCGAGGTGATGGCTTCTTGACGGTATTGAGTGGCACTTGGTCAGCAGTGAGGTGGTGGCAGCGGAAGACAGCCTGGAAGCCACGGAACAAGGCACATTGGGGACTATCAGTAGAGCCCCTGGGGAGAGGGGAAGGGTACCCACTCTGACAGGATGGAGGACACGTCAGAAGAGACAGTCGCTGGTACAGGGCCCCGTACAGGGGGAGATAGTGGTAACGGTCGTACAAGCAGCAGCTGACTCAGTATGGCCAGGAAGGAAACTATGGGAGTTTTGTAATAGCCGCGTGGGAGGTCTCAGGGTCACACAGGCATATCCATCTAGCGGTAGCAGGATGCTAGTAACTAGCTACCAATTGGCTCTCTGGGGGAAGGGAGCAGCCCTGATGTTTGGCACTTGTCAATTTCTATGGCGTAAATTCTCCCACAGTCAGATCGTTCTGCTGTGCCCCTTCATTACATCATCCCATATGTTAGATCTCAATAAAACCGGAAAAAAATGTAGCAAAAATCCTCTCATGATTAATTTCAAGCTCCTAGTTAACCACCACCACCACCACCACCACCACAACAACAAAATATCTCTTCGATGGAATATTACTCAGCCATAAAAAAGCAACGGGACTTTGCCGTCTGCAACAACAACATACATAGATGTAGAGAGAATTAGGCGAAGTGAGACAAGCCAGGCAGGGAAAGACAAATATCATTTGATCTCACTTACGTGGAATCGAAGTAGCAAAACAAATGGAGAAAAAAAAAAAAAGCACCAACAGCCCCGTAAAGACAGAGCACTGATGGCTGCCAGAGGGAGGGATGTGGCGAGATTAGCAAAATGGCTGAAGGGGAGTGAGAGACACAGACTTCCAGCTGCGGCGCGACATAATGGCTGCTGTTGTGGAATCACGACGTTGTCCCCCTGAAACTAATGTAACCTTGTGTGTCAACTATAATCCAAAAATAAATAAATAAACATTTCTATCTCTTATTGGATTCTCTTGGTGGCTGCATTAATCAACATTTCCAGGTGAGTATTGCATTAACAGTGGTCAATGTGGTATATCTGTCTTTAATTGGAATGCTTTCGAAGCATTCCAGCAAAATCACACCAATGTTTTTCAAGTATCCTTCCTTATGTTATATTTGACTAACTTTATAAAAACCAGAAATTAGTGCTAAATCATATTGTAGAAGTTTATAAACATAAATTAATAACCTACTGATATGTTGAATTTTCTGTTTTGTACTCCAATGTAATATTACGGAATCTCCTTTACCTTATATTAACTGAATCCCAAATTCTACAATGTATATTTGGAAATTTTTAGTCAGCATTTACAGGTGAGCTTTGCTTTCTACATGTGTTTACTCAGGTTTTTCATAAGTGTGAAATTCATAAACTGTATTTTAGGGTTTCTTTTAATTATTTTCTAATGTTTATTTTTGACAGAGAGCATGCACACAAGCTGAGGAGGGGCAGAGAGAGAGGGGGGAGACACAGAATCCAAAGCAGGTTCCAGGCTCTGAGCTGTCAGCACAGAGCCTGAGATGGGGCTCGAACTCACAAACTTCGAGACCATGACCTGAGGCGAAGTCAGATGCTTAACCGACTGAGCCACCCAGCTGCCCCCATAATTGTATTTTAGAAATACCATGTGTCTATATGTTAGAGGAGTTAAAAAAACAAAGCAAAACAAAACAAAACAAAACTTGGATATCTTAAGTCTTAGGTCTCAAATCATTCACTCACACCAGCCCTCAGCCTCGTTACATTTTTAGGGTGAGTGGAGGACAGTCAGTTTGCACAATGTCGACACAAGCAGGTGTTCACGCCACGTGAACGTAAACGGGCATGGAAGCCCGAGCTACATGCTGGTGCTGAAAAGCAAGGTTAATAGAATTTCCGCAGAAACATGAGCATTAATTTTATTTCCCCGTTTATTACTCCTCCTTTTAACATGTACGTGGCAAATTAATTAAACAGCACCGCAGCACGGCTAAAGCTTTGTTATTGTCATGATAAAAAAAAATTAACGTAATAATTTTGGTGCTAATTATGCATTTTTGGCAAAGTGTTTCATCTCACTAGAAATACCCTCAAGCATGGGAGAATGGCTATTTAATGGAAGTATGGAATAAAAGAATGCTTTTAGAGTCTTGGATTAATTTTCAATTATAAATTGCTTATAAAGTGTTTGTAGCACTTAAACTTTATACATAATCACACTTTATAATGAAAATAGAAAATAACAAAAACATTTTCATGTTTTCATGATTTTTTTATGATCAGGATTCTTTAGGGTCTGAAAATACTTTATTTTAAAAACAGCATAGTGGGGCATCTGGGTGGCCCAGTCGGTGAAGCACCCGACTTTTGATTTCAGCTCATGATTTCACAATTCGTGAGATCGAGTCCCACCTCGGGCTCTACACTGCCAGCGTGGAGCCTGCTTGGGATTCTCTTTCTCCCTCTCTCTGCCTCTCTCTCCATCTAAATAAATAAATTTAAATAAAATTTTTAAAAAATGTCATAGTAACAACTTCCATTCATTAAAAACCAATTGTGTACAAGTTGTTCCGCATGAGGGATGTCTTTTCATCTTACCAAAAGATCCCCGGCTATTGCGCAACACCATTTCCACGTTACGGAAAGGTCAGCATGCTCCAGAAAGCTAAGCGCTTTTCTCAAGCATCTTGTAGAAAAGGTCTTCATTTGCTAGGCCTGCCATAACCAAGGGCCACAGGCTGGTTTGGCTTAACACAACAGAAATGCAAGGTCTCACAGTCGTGGAGGGAGGAGCCCCCCTAACAACTGCAGGCTCGCCCCTCCCGGCTTCCGGTGGTTTTCCGCCATCACCGGTGTTCCTTGGTGCGTGGACCCACGTCCACACTCCTCCGTTTTCACATGGCCGTCCTTCCTCTGTGCCTGTCTGTGAGTCTAAATCCCCAGTTCTTATGAGGACACGAGTCCTACTGGATTAAGACCCACCCTAATGTCTTCATGTGAACGTATTCCTTTTATCAAGGCCTGTTTCCAAGCAAAATGACATTTGGAGTTAGTAGGGATTAGGATTTCAACCTGGGCTTCGTAGGGGAAACACAACTCAACCCTGACAGATAAACACAGCAAAAGCATCTGAACCTGGTCTTTCAATTTCAAAACCTGCACTTTGCACTGCTGCTCAGGTCACCCTCTTACCAAAATGGCCTTCGTGAAAAACTGTAGTATACTTGAAAGTGTTAAACGCCAGTTTACTTGGATGTCTATCCTCCTCGGACTCTGCCCCTTGAGGCACACATACCACCTTTTACTAGGACTGCAGCCTCCTCACAACAGCTAAGTGTCCCGTGCGTCATTTCTGCGTAACTGTTTATTACGCTGGATGGAACTGGTTGTTGTAAATAATTCCGGGATCTAGAGCATTCTGAATTGTTGAGGTCACAGATTATAATTCACTGATTGGCTCTTTCTGACACTACAGGCCAAAGCAACGAGATGAAAGGCGACACATTTTGGTCCCTGTGATGTACTGTGATTTCATTGTTGGAACCCATCAGCAGAGTTCAGCACGAGAAATACAGGTGTGGCATTTCTTTGCGGCTACAACAGAGCTGGCATTTAAAAGCCTGAGGAATTCTGGCAAACCTTGAGTTTTCCAAAAGAAAAGAGTATTAGTGAATATCTGAAACATCCTAGAACGTAGGTCCATAAGAACAGACCTCAAGGAGGCTTGCATGGTTTTTAACTCTACGATTCTGAGACAGAAGGCAAAACATGCGAAACGAAAAGACAAGGCTCTACAAAGGATAATCATGTTGACTGATTTTCTTTTTGTTTCTTTATTCATACATTCACCTAATTTTCTTTTCATTCATCCATCCATCCAATCATCCATCTACTAAATTCTCATAGTATGCTCACAACCATGGGCGGGGCTGGGAGGGGCTGGGAGGGGCTGGGAGGGGCTGGGAGGGCTCTTCCCATCCTGGGGCTTCCAGCTGAAGCCTTTTCCAACAGTGGCTTTTGGTTTGTGAAACCTCTGACAGCTACCGTAGCCTTATCCTGGAGATGCAGCAGAGGTGCCTTCACTATGTTGCTTCCTCCACATTGTACTTTTCTCTACTTAAAAATACCCCCAAACATCATTAGAGCACAGAGAAACTGGGGGGCAATTTCCTAACCCTAACCCTTACTTCAGCTTTCATCATTGAACATGGTAGCACCTTTCTCTTTCCAGTGTTACTTCTTTCTTGGGCACTGCAATGTCCACAGGGGCATCACCATCTACCCCAACCTCTCAATTCCTTGATCTCTTTGGCATCAAAACCATTGTGCACTCAGCCTCCCATCCTTAGGGTCCCCTGTAAATCTTGTCATTGCTGTAATGGCACCCCTTGCAAGTCTCCAATTCAGACATCCCGCATCCTCATAATGACCAAATCTGCCATGTGACACAATTGTGCTTTTCATGCTCCCTCAATGGAGCAATCGTCCCCAGTCCCCCTCTACTTATGGCCAGTTTCTCTGTGCACTATGCCCAATGTACCATGGATAGAGTCAGGGGTTCTAAAACTCTGAGTTTGAGGATTGAGTAAATCTGGAACAGATGAAGTTCCTGGCGCCAATGAATTTGGGTTTAGTGGGGAAGTTGGATGAGTAAAGACAAAAAATCACAACGCATTTTATTAATGATTATGGAAGGGAGAGCCAACCCAGTTTTCAGGACTGCCTTCAGAAAGATTCCAAGGGGCGCCTTGGTTTCAAGGGTGGCTCAGTCGGGTGAGTGTCCGACTTTGGTTCAGGTCATGATCTCACAGCTCGTGAGTTCGAGCCCCACGTCGGGCTCTGTGCTGACAGCTCAGAGCCCAGAGCCTACTTCAGAATCTATGGCTCCCTCTCTCACTCTTTGTACCTCCCCTGCTCATGCTCTCTCTCTCTCTCAAAATAAATAAACATTAAAAAAAATTAAAGAAAAGAAAGATTTCAAAAGAAAAGGTCTCAAGAAAAATTTCTGGAAAAATAATTTCTAGACAACCCTCAGATTTTTTTTTATTCTTTTCTAAACAAATACTGGGAGTTTGGCAAGTTATTTGTATTACAGAGTTATAATACTTAAAACTGCATGTACAATGCATGAAACATTCCTTAACGATAGTCATTTTTGCAAACAAAATATTTACCTGCCTTTTAAAGACAATTTTATACAGATTAAAAATTACCTTTTGGAGTACCGGGTGGCTCAGTCGGTTGAGTGTCTGACTTCGGCTCGGGTCACAATTTCAAGGTTTGTGGGTTCGAGCCCCACGTCGGGCTCTGGGCTGAGGGCTCAGAGCCTGGAGCCTGCTTCAAATTCCGTTTCCCCCTCTCTCTCTGCCCCCCTACACTCATGCTGTGTCTCTCTCTGCCTCTCAAAAATAAAGAAACGTAATAAAAACATTTTTTTTTAAATTACCTTTCTGTCTTTGTTAACTCTGTGTAATCACTGCTGCTACTTCCTTTCTAGAATGTGGACTCATGCTGCTTCGACACTGGGTCCAACTGCATTGCTTTCAAGAAGAGAATATTTTGAAAGGGATAAGCAATAACTGAGATACAAAAACAAAATGTTTCTAAGTCTCGCATTTGGAAGCCCTCACAAGCAATTCCTTTTCAGCTGACAAATGCAATTAATAAAATGTTATGCTGATTGACTGAATGCCATGATAAGCTACGTGGTTTCTAATAATGATAATGGTCATTTAAGGATCCAACGGCCTTTGCCTCCTAATCTGAGACATCTGAGAAATCCATGTAAATGTATTATCTTAGCAGATCCTTGACATCACCCTTTCAAACAAGAGAGATGGCCCTTCCGTTTCACAGACTGAAAGCAGTTTGATGTATACTGACCTGAATGAGGTTATGAACTCATGGCCCAAATCCTGGTTCACATACTGCTTTCATATGAACTGTTCTTTTTAATGGACTTGAACTGTTCTTTTTATCTGAATTACCTTATTGGCTCTGTAAAAAACATACACTTGTCCACTTCCGTAGTTTGTATTTTCAATTCTATTTGAAGAGAAACTTTTTCCAAAACCATGCAACATAAAATGAAATATAGAAATAATAAGTAAGGGGGTGCCAGAGCGGCTCAGTGGGTTGAATACCTGATTCTTAATTTCGGGTCAGGTTCATGGAAGCAACTCCCACATTGGGTTCCAACTGGAGCATGAAGCCTGCTTGAGATTCTCCCCCCCCCACCCCACCTCTGTCTCTGCCCCTCTCCCCCACTCATGCTGTCTCTAAAATGAATGAATAATTGATTAAATAAAAATGATTAGTAAAATTTGGATCAAAATTATATACTTTTAATATCTTTAGCATAGATCACGGTCAGCACATACATTTTGCTACAGAAGTATCATTAACTTCTGTGGACCATCATTGTATATTCCATGGAAAATGGTATGTTTTAGCTTTTCTTCTATTTCGGCGGGAAAATTACTGAATGTCCCCAATAGACCTGTCACTGTGCTCTGTACTGGACATACAAATAGAGTCACACGTGTCCCTGACCTCACAAAAGCTTGCAGTCTAGTGAAAGAGACACAAATGAATCACATAATATCTGGATAACGGAGGATCTAAAAGAATTGCAGGTGATCTCATGACAAACCTAAGTGTCATCACTGATCATTTTTCAACATACAATTTTTTATAAAATTTTATATGCGTATGCAAAATTACACAAGAGTTTTTTTTTTTTTTTTAATGTTTATTTATTTTGAGAGAGCAAGAGAGCAGGGGAGGGGCAGAGAGATAGACAGAATCCCAAGTAGGCTCCACATTGTCAGTGCAGAGGCCAACAGGGGCTCAAACTCATGAACTGTGAGATCATGACCTAGCCAAAATCGAGAGTCCAGGAGTTAGATGCGTAACTGACTGAGCCATTGAGGCGCCCCACACCAGAGTTTCTTTATACATCTTCTCTGTGTTCATAATAACTTGCCTTTAATGAGACACTTAAATAAACTAGGGAAAATGCTTCCCCAAACTCCCCCTGGATCGCTTTACCAATCCAACCCCAATCAAAATGCACATTAGATAAGTAAAGCTTTTGTAAATGGGATTATCATAGTTGTAGGGATTAATATTTAGATGCCCGAGAGCTCTCCTGTCTAATTTGTGCTACACCAGTCCCGCTCACGCACAGTGATGAGCTCTATTTTCTACTTGAATTATAATTGCTACCCTGGGCACCTAGCACTACAAACAGCTGAAAACAGTGTTGGATTTGCTGGAATAAATAGTGTTCAGTCATCAGCCATGGCACGGGTATATAAGGTAATAGAAGTCGCCACCACTAACAGGAGTTTGCACATGGCCTTGCTTCCATCGTGGTGGTGGCTGCTTTATGACACCACCGACCGCAAAATCAACCCTAGCTACGAGTGTGACTATTCTGTCACAAGTATCTGCCAACAAAACTCAAGGAAAACTTGAAAGGTGTTAAAGATTGCAAGTGATCCATTTCAGACATATTTCTTTCCATATTAAATACTCTCAGTAAAATTAACTGCACTAAGAACCCAACTACCTAATTTTTTTCTGAAAGATTTACCTAGGTGGATGAGAAGCGCTCATGTGAGTGGACAAGTGATGGAAAGCCTGTCTTGATGGAGCTGCATCTACAATGTGTATTATTTTTAATCACAGAGCTAGGGTAAGTTTTAAACAAGAAGGATTTCACTTGACTAAGCTCATTAAAATAACAAGTAGCTATCATTTCTTGTAGGAGAAGGACAGGACATTTTGTCCAGATTCAGTAAAAGTTTTCAAATAACAATTTCCATTGCAGAAAAACCAAAGTTTAAAATCAAGTTAGTCTTTCTGGGGTGCCTGAGTGGTTCAGTCAATTAAATGTCCTACTTCAGCTCAGATCATGGCCTCACAGCTCGTGAGTTCAAGCCCTGCATTGCACTCTGTGCTGACAGATCAGAGACTGGAGCCTCCTTCAGATTCTGACTCCCCTTCTCTCTCTGCCCCTCCCCTGTTCTCACTCTGTCTCTCTCTCAAAAATAAATAAAACATTAAAAAATTAAAAAAAAATCAAATTAGAATAAATTTAAATTTTTCTGCGGCGCCTGGGTGGCTCAATCTGTTAAGCATCTAAGTTCGGCTCAGGTCATGATCTCACGGTTCATGGGTTCGAGCCCCACACTCTGTGCTGACAGCTCAGAGCCTGAAGCCTGCTTTGGATTCTGTGTCTCCCTCTCTCTCTGCCCCTTCCCTGCTCACAGTCTCTGTCTCTCAAAAAAATGAATAAAAACGTTAAAAAAAATTCTAACCTGCAAGGTTAGGATCTGCAAGAAAAATGTTAGATTTTAATCTTAATTTACTCCTCATTTATATCTAAAGTAGCCACATAAGATGGCTTAACTCCAGGAACACTCTAATATTACAGTTAAAAGGGTAAGAACATGTCTACAGACTAAGGTCTAAAATAGACTGGCAGTCTGAAAATTAGAATAGAATAGAATAGAATAGAATAGAATAGAATAGAATAAAATAATAAAATAAAATAAAATAAAATAAAATAAAATAAAATAAAATAAAATAAAATAAAATAAAATTAGATTGGCAGTCTGTAACTTTAGGAAGACATTAAGACTTTCAACTGTAAAAAAAAAATCAACATGATTCAAACACAACAGAAAGGTTAAAGAATTCTACCATGTGCCTGTGGCAAGGAGACAAATTGCACAGTGCAGGGGATCATGTGGTCACATCACTTTGTGCTCATCAGGAATTAAGGAGACACTTAAGGCAAGAATGACTTCCTGGAGGAAGAAAATCTAATGTTCATAGTTAGAATAGACTCCACATCATTAACAGAAAACAAGTGGAAGTTCACATTTGAATGGACCTTCTGAGTTCTATAAGAACACTAATCATTTGGGGCATCAGGGTGGCTCAGTCGGTTAAATGACTCGTGATTTCAGTTCAGGTCATGATCTCAGTGTTTCTGAGTTCAAGCCCTGTGTGGGGCTCTGTGCTGACATTGTGGAACCTGCTTGGGATTCTCTCTCTTCCTCTCTCTCTCTGCCTCTTCCCCTCTTGCACATAGGTTCTCTCTCTCTCTCTCTCTCTCTCTCAAAATAAATAAACACTAAAAAAAAAAAACCACTAATCATTTCACATTAAAGAGATTGACTATGTCGTAAACATATAAAATTAGAAAAACCTGTTGAGAAAATAGGTCAGGACAGAAAAGTGTATTCCTCTTTCTCACACTTCTTTGTCTTCCATTTCATTATTTTATGTATTTGGCCACTTGAGAGGACACTCAAAATATGTAACCACCAGCATGACTCACACAATGACCAGAGAATTGACCAGGTTCTAGCCATGTGCACAGATGCTGAAAATGGTCCATGAGTACTTAGTAGAGAACCAAAACAGTAACAATTATCATTATTAATCAAGTGGCTATTGAGAGCTAAGTGCCTTTCATATAGCATTTATCATAACAACCTTGTCAAGTATGTAACCTATATTAGAGATAAGTGATCTTATATCCAGAGAGATCTGCATAAATTTCTAAAGGTAATCTAACTAGTAAGTGGTAGGTTTAAGTTTCAAACCCAGATGGACAGCCCCTACTTCCCCCAGGAGGAGCTGTTCACAGGTAATACCTGGAAATGAAGGTTTGGGCTTTGCCCCATGTAGCAAAGATCACCAGGTGTCCACAAATAGTTTGTTCCCCACTTTTGTAACCGGGAAGCAGCAGCGTGGGTAGGGGCTCCAGTTCCCAGAACCTCTTGCTTAGTTGGGGCACTGGGGCTAAGTCATGCCCAGAGGAACATGGGTGCAAATGACAAATACTATTTCCATATGTGGCCTATGAAAACCTCCTACAGTGTAATACATCCTCTCTCTTCCCTTCTGCCAGCTGGATTTTACCTCCAGGGATTACCTTGGAAGCTGTAAGTAAGAGATATAGCAATGGGAATATATTTTGTTATAGCTTTAACTCTGTTACCAAATGTGAGGTCAAATATACAGTTGTCACCATCAATGTGAAGGCACAGCTATCGATGAATATGTGCCCTGTTTCAGAAGTAAGCCCAGCTGATCATCAATGTCTTTTCTTAAATTCTGTTAACAGATCTAACATGCTGAATATCTACATCTGCATCTCTTTTTGTATGTGGATTATAACTAAACATGGTGAAAGAACTCTTTCCCCATGAGTTTTCCAACCTAAAAAAGCACAAATTCTGTGGTTTGAATTCAACATCAAATATTATTTGTCAAATTAAGTACCAAACATGGCCATAAACTAAATGAAAAGTTGATAAAACTATTTCACACACAAAAACGAGGGACCGGCATTCTTTTCTGCTCATAGGAATAGAAGGTGTAGGCTTATCTGCTCAGGAATTTATAGAAATTCGTGCATAAGTATAAGTTGCTAGTAGCCTCAAATTTCAGAAGAAAAACTGCTCAATATTGACCAGTTTATATGTCTGAAAGATAGTCTGTGTTACTCTTAAACAAAAAGTTTTGTTATCACTGTATGTCTATTGATTTTTGAGGAGGTTCTCTTACAAAAAAATAATAATGCAAGGTACAAATGTGTCCCAAGAATATGTCTCAGTTAGCTAAAAAGCATGAGAAAAATACAGGGAGAAGAGAATACCGAAAAAATGTTTATGGGCATTCCTGGGAAATTTCACCAATTTTTGAAACTCAGAGTCTGAGCCTTGTCCCTTTTAGAAGAATGAACTGTTCTGCTTATTTAAATTGCTTCCTGGGGTACAAGTGCAACAAAAGCCAAATTATGGAAAAAGCCTAAATGTCCATCAACTGATGAATGGGTAAAGAAATTGTGGCTTATATACACAATGGAGTACTACGTGGCAATGAGAAAGAATGAAATATGGCCCTTTGTAGCAAGGTGGATGGAACTGGAGAGTGTGATGCTAAGTGAAATAAGCCATACAGAGAAAGACAGATACCATATGTTTTCACTCTTATGAGGATCCTGAGAAACTTAACAGAAACCCATGGGGGAGCGGAAGGAAAAATAAAAAGAGGTTAGAGTGGGAGAGAGCCAAAGCATAAGAGACTCTTAAAAACTGAGAACAAACTGAGGGTGGATGGGGGGTGGGAGGGCGGGGAGGGTGGGTGATGGGTATTGAGGAGGGCACCTTTTGGGATGAGCACTGGGTGTTGTATGGAAACCAAATTGACAATAAATTTCATATATTGAAAAAAATAAAAATAAAATAAAAAATAAATTGCTTCCTGGGTGCAAAAGGTGGCTGCAACCCTCCTCTTTCCCTGCATTTTACACACCAATGTGAAGGGAACTGAGTCACTGGGGTCTGGACTAAAGTGGGAGTCCACCGGTGAGTCAAGGTGGGCGTTTTCCAGATTTGGTTTTGTATAAATCTCCATCTCGAACACTCTCCCACAAACATCATCTCATTGGGTTTTGAACCTCGGTAACTGGTAGGACTTATGTGACATCCCAAAAGAGGAAAGGAGGCATAGGGACATTATAGGACATTCTACGGACACAAAACCAATAAGATGGAATATTAATTGTTGAATTCAAGTTCAGTACTTCTCTACCAGCCCTCAACGTTTGTGGACTACTAAATGTGGGAGATGTTGCACTGATCTCTACACACCTTCCCTGTAAGAGAAGTTCTACTCCTCACATTAGGACTCTCAGTGCCTCCTACAGGAAGAGAAGATGCAGTGGCCCCATGAACGTGGCCCAGTGGAAAGTGAATGACCTCGATTGTCCACGTCTCAGCAGAAACTCTGAGAGACGCCATGAATTTGGCCAATTTGTCTTCTCTTTTTCTTTGCCTGGAGAGTGGCATATCCCTAGTGTCGATAGCAGATACGAGGTCCAAGTGGTTCTTTCACCCCGAGTTCTGGATGAGAAACTATGCGGAGCAGGACCAGGGCTGGAGTATGACGCTGCCTTCCCACGACATGAGCAAGACCGGATCCACTGTTGAAAGCAGCCCACAGGTAGAGGGGCAGAGCCTCCAAAGTGAACAACCAACCGCACTCCCGGAAAGTTTTTATCTTTACCTTCAAAATGACATTGGCCAGCAGGCATTCTCAAAGAAGCATGAACACAGAAACAGATAAAGAACGTATCAGCAAAGTTACCAATTGCACTCATTGAGATAAGAGCCTCAGGAAAGCTGCGGTTTTGTTCTCCATGTTCCCTGAGGCCAACTGGCTTAATGTGAAAATTATTTTCTCTTACTGCCTGCCTGGAGGCATTGCGTTTCCACCGGATGTCATTGAAAATTGATGTTGTCGGAGGTTGTTTCATGGGAGGAATATTCTCATTAGCGAAGAAGAAAGGGGCCCTGCGCAGGTGAGCCACTCAAGATGTCTCGCACAGGACCGAATGACACGTAAGGAGGTGGCATAGACATATTGACGGCCAGTAGAAACTGACTACTAATCTGTAGGTCTCAGATAAAGGACACAGGAACACAGTGTTGATTATTTGTAAGGTGCAGAGCTGAGACCTTAAGATAGCCAGCCACGTCTGGAACATTATAAAGCACTTATGCATTGGCAGAATAAAACTGTTAATATTAAAGGAAGTATTTGTTATTACAATTATTGAGATAGGGTTGTGGCAGGGCAGGGCAGGGGGACTTCATAAGGAAAGGAACTTGTGTGAAATTTAGAGAAGTTGGAAGGTCTACTTTCCTTTCACGCTAGAACAAGTGGCAATACTTCCTGACTTGAAATGTTTTGTCTTAGTATCTCCGTGGCTGTAGCCCATGAGGAAACCACCGGTGTTTTAATATTTATTTATTTTGAGAGAGACAGACAGACAGACAGAGAGGATGAGAGAGAATCCCAAGCAAGCTCCATACTCCGAGTGGAGCCCAACATGTGGCTCGATTCCATGAACCCACGGGACATGTGACATCATGACATAAGCCAAAATCAAGAGTCAGATGCTTAACTGGCTGAGCTACCCAGGTGCCCCAAAAGCCACCAGTATTTAGACAGAACTGCTACAAAAAAAATCTGTAATAAGCGTATTCTAGGTGATGCCCTACAATCACCATAAAGCCAAGTTAACTTTATCCTGTACTGATGAATAATGAAGAGAGCGATCATTTTTTAATCTTTACTGTGATGAGAACTATATTGATGGAGGAGAATGCAACACCATGATATTCAAATTATTTAATGATTTACTAAGTTATTTAATAATTAAATACCATTGATTTTCTAATTGAAATTCGAGAGAATTAAAGTATGATTCTAATTCTACATAACTAACAGAAGAATGAGGATTTAATTATGATGAAATCAGTTGGAGTTGCAATTTTTTATGGAGACATTGCGACGTTTATGAATTTAAACAAGTATCAATTGAAATCACATCCTTAAAAATATTGCCTTACACTCTAGCGCAACAGATGAAAATTCTCTCTTGAACCATGGGCCTACCATGAATATTTCATACTCTGTTTTTTTTAACGTTACAAATTTTGTCTTCAGTTCTTTTATCTTAAAAATTCCAATTTATCAACTTTTTAAAAACTCCTATCAAAATCTGATGCACGAAGGTCAATTTCCATTTGAAATCTGTTATTTAACCAGCTGGATTCCTAGAAATTGTGTGTAAATAATAAAGTATTATTCCATTTTCATAAGACACCCTCTGAAAAAAATTAAAACAAAAATAACTATTATGCGACCTCACAATCCCTTTTAGTTAGCTTTGCAAAATATTTAATGCCAAATGTGAAAATAATCATCTCAGTCAAAATTATCTCAAAATGATGTGGGTTGTCTGTCATATCAAATATTATGATTTTTTTCAGTTTCTAAACATTGGGTAGCATAAGATTCACCTTTAGGAAAAAGATAAAGAATGGTTTTGGTTGCCATTTATATCAGATTAAACACAATAATTCCCAACATTTGAAAGAGCAACATATACTTTACATACCTCGTGGAAGAACACTTTTTAACTTATAAGTACTACTTTGGAAAATTTTTTGCATATGTTTCAATTTTCTAAATGAATATTTATTAACACAGATTTATATACGCTCCTAAATAGTTTACAATGTTGGCATATTTTATTTTCTATTTACTATGTAGGTTATTTTTTGGAAATTGGAAGGCTACATACCAATTTGCTGACAGTTGTTAACTGTAGGTTGTAGATCTATAAATGATTTTTATTCTATCTTTATATTTGCACCTATATTCTAAAACATATTAGTTTTACAGTTGTAAACCAATTCCAAAGTCCTTATATAATCAGAATAGCAGACATGACTATTCTGTCCTTAAGTTTTTAAGCTTGAATATCTTTACCATAAATGTACATAAGATAAAATCCAATGGATGTAAGACATTGGTGTCTATATGATGAAGCAAGAATTTGCATTAAATTTTCTTATATGTATAAAATATTACTCGTCAAGACTAAAGATTAATGCCTCTGGAAGGAGGATCGAGTTCACAGGATATGCTGTTTACGTGGGTTCATTTCTTCTTTCCGTTATTAGCTTCTACCTTAACTATCATTACAGAAGCTATAAATAAACGGACTTTAAATTTTCCTGAATCTTCAATCTGTCAAGAGAAAACCTAAAATCTTCAGTAAGTATTTTCTAGATGATGCCTTATTTATTCAAAAAGAAAAAGAAAATAACGGGTTCCTGAATACGCCCTCATTATTACTCTGATTTGGAACGGATAATGACACATGGATTTACTGGGACTATTTAAACACGAAACATTATTTGCAGCTAACTTTGTAAAATTCTAATATGAATATGGTTCTTGCTCAATCTTTAGTTATATCTCCTTTTTCCTCAGCCTAACATCTGTAGAGAATGGAAGATCCTTGAGAGCAAAAGGCAATTATTCAAGATTTACTGCGGCCTAAGATTGTGCATGGGGCTCACAATTGCTCCTGCACTCCTCAGACTCTGCCAGATTGGTGATTTGTCCTTGAGGGTCTGTGCCAGAAATGAAAAGGGTCCCCTGCAGCGCTGTCCAGAAAGCTTAAGCAATAACCCTCATCACGTCTCGTGGCTGGCCACCAAAATCCTGCCGAACTCCTGCTGAGCTAACAATTACTTTTACATATTTTATATACAGATAAATAGATGTGTGGCTATACAGATGTATGTATAGATGTACACAGATGTCTGTACTTGTATATATAATGTACATATAAAGACTGAAATGAGTACATCATTTGAGATCACAACTTCTAGAAAAGAGAGAACATTTTCAAATATACTCTACATTTAAGACCACAACCATGGGTACGTTAACTTTGCAAACAAGGCAGTGAGCCCAGAGAATGCCCAACAGAGCATACCTTAAAGATTTTTCACAGGGTTGGCTCTCTTTGAACCTGAACCCAAACTGAAATTCTGTCACCAACACCACGATCTTGCAGGCAGTAAGCTCGATTAGACGTCCTTACAAACAGCAGAAAAACTGGATCAAGGTGAATGTAAGAACCTATGACATCTGTTCTCAGCCGTGTGCATCAGCAGTTACAATCTGTCCCGTATGGCAACCCATGTTTTGCGTGACTAAGTCCCATGGCAAAGGAAAATCTGGGACCAAGAGGCACGAGTCCACACTAGGTGTTTAGGGAAGAAAATGAAGGGTATGTATGCACGGCTTTGTTATTCTCGTGTTTGTGCTCAAACTGAACACTGAAAACCAAACAGAGGCTTAGTCCCATAAACCTAATTACGTAGGAAGTGGAGAACCACTCAATATAGAATCAGCCAATATTGACCCCCCAGAATGATCCTGATTGCGATCATTCATCTCAGCTTTCTTCCCTTCTACGAATCTAACTTACCAGAAAGTCTGAGTACTTAAATCGGGACTAAACAGCGTGCGACAGGAAAATCACAATCACAAACAGGATAATGATCCCGTCACTAAAGGGACTGGGCCGCAAACCTGTCAGATAATCAACGAAAGCAAGCCTGACATTTTCTGCCACCACATTCGGCTTTACATTTTTTTTTTTAAATAATGTTTAAATAGATGCTTTTACTGTGTAGTCCTGGGAAAGCATAAAAAGAGTGGTTCCTCGGCTCTGTGGCCTCAGACGTCTCACTCGGTGAGGGAAGGCGCCCCCACCCTCCAGCAGGTGGAATTTGATGGCAGTGAAGCTCTCACATTGTCACCGCTGTGTAAGAGCATAGTTAAATGAGTCTGGAGCAGCGGCGTTTGGAATATCCTCAAGACCAAAGCTGGGAGAAGGAAACGTGCTTTTGACTGGAGAGCATCCTAGACAGGCAGGGGCACAGCCGATGCAGAACACGGCACTGGGAAAGACGGAGCCAGACAGCAGCCTCTGGGCTCAGTGGGTGCATTTCTATTCTGGAAACCCCCAAAAGGAAGCAGGAGGGGAGACCTCTACCTATGCACAGCCAGGTGTATTGAGTGATTTGCACTAACGGTTCACACTTGCCCGGTGGTTCCAAACCACAGGACACGGGAGTCTCTCTCATTTGGTCCTCTTTCCAGCTCCCTGCATTTTGCACGGCTGAGATTTCGAAGGAAAAATCACCCTCCACTTAGAAGTAAAAGAGAACCTCAGACAAGGGACTAGGGCTTAGAAATATGGTCTCTTTGAAAATGATTTCTTCATGAATTGGCAAGGAAACAGTCAAGGAAAAGGAGAGAAAAGAGAAGAGCTCCGTTCAGGGCCAGAGGCATAGCTCCAAGCATCTCCCGGGCTCCCCGGTCACTTCTACTGTGCCCACAGCACCCCCTGATGCCAAGCCCTTCCCACCCTCAGTTGTGCGTGTGGCTCAATATGTGGCCAGAGGAAGGTGGCATTGGCAGCAGGCCTGTGAGCTGCTGAAAAACAGCGAGGTCCTCCCTAGGACCAGATAATAGTGGACAGTCCCTTGAAAGAAGCCAGAGGAGGCAAAGGTGGGCTGAACATTGCAGTGACCGCCCAAGTGCTTTGTTCGCTTGGACAACTTCTGCATGTGGTCTTTTGTGATTGATCTCTCCTCCAGTTTTACACCCTGGAGCAGGAGGAAAATGGGAAAGAATCAGCAAAGAAACAATGTCATCTCCAAAAACATTAGAGAATTACTTTTAGAGAGCCAGAAATATGATGCTTCCGTTAAAAATGAGGTAAAAATGATTCCTCAAACTTTTTCTCCAGTATGTTAGCAATGCCCTATTTCAGCATAGGTAAGTGGATCTTCTCACATATAAAATGCACAGGGACGGCTCACATGTAAAATGCATCTGGGTGGCTCAGTTGGTTAAGCATCCTACTTCGGCTCATGTCACGGTTTGTGAGTTTGAGCCCTATGTCTGACTCTGCTCTCACCACAGAGGGTCCTCTGGGCCCCTCTCTTCTGCTGCTCCCCAACTCATGCAGGTGCTCTCTCTCTTAAAAGTAAACATTTAAAAAATAAAATGCATAAAATTTTGAAACTAAGATGCCAGTTAAATTTTGTGAAGTAGCATCATATTTAAAGCAACTCAATGATACTGTCTAAATAGAATATTTACTCTTCAATTCCGGTATTTTTTTATTCACACATATATTTGTTTACTGGACCCACATTGATGGATGCTTATTGGGGTTTCAAGCACTTTTTTAAGCCTTGGGAATACAGTGAATAGAAAAGACCAGATCGTTGTATTGAAGAAGCTTAAATTCTGGTGGTTGCAGGGCTGAGGGGTATATAATGAGCAAAAAAAAAAGGATAAAATAATTCCATTGGTGGTAAGTATAAAATATGAAAGAAACCACGTAACAGAAAACATATTTGATATTTTCAGTTTATTTATTTTGAGAGCCAGAGTGCCAGGGGGGAGGGCCAGAGAAACAGACAGAGAGAGACAGACAGGCAGGCAGGCAGGTAGGCAGACATACAAAGAGAAAGAGAAAATCCCACTCAGGCTCTGTGATGTCAGACCAGAGACTGCTGCAGGGCTTGATCCCATGAACTGTGAGATCATGACCTGAGCCAAAATCAAGAGTTGGTCACTTAACCGACTGAGCCACCCAGAAGCCCCAGATTCTGTTTTGCACAGTAGCCAGGGAAGGCATAATTAATAGGGTGACAGGTGACCACAAGTCTAATGAAAGTGAGGGAGAGGTCGGTCCTTGCTGGAGAAGGACATTGCAGCACACGAAGGAGGCAGGTGAAGCCTCCAGAGAGTCTATCTACCTCATGTGTTTAAAAAGAACAGTAGAAGCAGGGGTGGGGCTGGTGAGGAGGGAGGCAATGCAGCTGGAATTTAGCAAGGAGGATGGCATGATAGAAGATCAGACCCCAGACTCTGGAGGGCAAGGTAAAGAGTTTAGCTTTTGCTTCAAAGAAGACGGAAAGCCATGGGAATGTTTGGAGCACCGGAGCCCCATGATGTGATGGCCAGATCCCATGCCCATGATGTGATGTGAGTGGTCAGAGGCACTCTCTGGCTGCCGCCGTGAGCTGTGGGGCTCAAGGGCTGAAGCAGGAAAATGGTAAGGAGGCTGCTGACATGACCCAGGTAAGCCATGGCGGTGTCTCCACTGTGCCTTAGAGGTAGAGGGCATGAGAAGAAGCCACGTTCTAAACTGATTCTGAAGGCTGTCTTAGTCCCCCCAGGCTTCTATAACAAAACACCCCTTGGTGAGTGGCTGACGCACAACAGAAATTTGTTTCTCACAGTTCTGGAGGCTGAAGTCTGAGAGCAGGGCGGTGTC
Source organism: Felis catus (assembly GCF_018350175.1). NCBI lineage: Eukaryota > Metazoa > Chordata > Mammalia > Carnivora > Felidae > Felis > Felis catus. Next base: position 4,345,565 of record NC_058371.1, read on the forward strand.
ATGGTCGGGTGGGGGCGAGTTTCTCGATGGCCAAACCCTAGCTGTACCCTCGTATGAAGGAAGTGATGAGGGAGCTCTGTAGGGCCTCATTTGTAAGGGCATTGATCCCATTCATGGGGCTCCACACTCATGTCCTAATCACCTCCCAGGGCCCCACCGCCTAACACCATCAACTTGGGGATTAAGATTTCAACATATGAATTTGGGGGAGGGGGACACAAGCATTCAGACCACAGAAGTAGAGCCAGTGTGATTGGCTGATGGGTTGAACATGGCGTTTGACTGCAAGTCAAGAAAATGATTTACTATATGGGGTATTCAAGTTGACTCTCCATCATAGACACCAGCATTGTAATGAGACTACGTTTTCCCAAGATCAAGGTAAGGAACGCTAGTAATTTATATCATTAATAATTATCTTAGCAATCTTCACAGTAAATTTTTAATTATTACTTATCAAACAAAGTCCTAAAGTCTTCCTTGTGGAATAATGGAAATCATCCTTCAGGCATTCATAAAATTGGGCATGTAACAATGGATGTTCTCTTATGAGTTAATGTACTTCCTTAATTAGTTTGCTTTCAGGAAGTTTGGAAATACCCAGTTTAATTTGTGATGCTCTTGATAACAATGTAAGGATCATGAGTGGAAGAACAGGCTGTGTCCTACAGCACTGAGAACCAGAACATTCATTTGTTTTAACTGGCCACTGAAAAATGGATCTAAAGTTAACTACTGCAAATTTTATTGACCTCTGGTAAATACTCATGTACTTTTCCTTGCTGAAGTGCTATAAGGAACGTGGAAAACTTGAACAACAACAAGAAATCGGAAGAATCCGATTAAAAGCCCCCACGACAATTTCTCTGCTTTCGTTTTCTTATACTTAATATGAGGAACTGCAGACCCCAAGGGTCCTTACTAGCTACTCTTTTATTAATCATTATGTTAATCAATAATTTAGTAGATCGATTTTCAAAGACTTTTTTTTTTCCTATATTTTACTAAACACTGTATATAAACCTGAGAATAATCAGCTACTGACATCATGGAGACTAAACCAATCAAAATTACTTTTTTTAAGTTTATTTACTTATTTTGGAAGAGAGAGCGAGCGTGTGCATGTGCACAAGCAGGAGGAGGGGCAGAGGGAGAGGGAGAGACTCCCAAGCAGTCTGCAAGCTGTCAACACAGATCCAAGTCAGGGCTCAATTTCACAAACCTTGAGATCATGACCTGAACCGAAATCGAGTCGCATGTTTAACTGACTGAGCCACCCGGGCACCCCTTAAAATGACAGGTTTTAAATTTCTATTCTTATAAGTCCAGTAACTTGCAAAGATTTTATGTTGCTTATCTTATAAGCTGCCAATGCTAGAACCATTAAAATAAGGAAACAATAACAAAAAATAAACGATAAAGGGGCATGAAGTATTACACCAGAACCAAGCAAACAAATGAATGTCAGGTGGGAATGCATTCTGATTGAACATCAAACAAGGCCCTGGGATAGCTATGGTAAAAATGCAAGAGACATAGGATGTGCAACTTTTATCATCTAAAATAAAAGGAATAATCTCATTAAAAGGCAATTATCAGGGCATCTGGGTGGCTCAGTTGGTTGAGCCTCTGACTCTTAATTTGGCTAAGGTTCTGGTCTCACCGTTTGTCATAAAGCTCTGTGCTGAAAGTGTGGAGCCTACTTAGGATTCTCTCTCCCTCTCTTTCTGCCCCTCCCCCTTTCATGCTCTCTAAATAAATAAATATTTTAAAATACTAATATTTAAAAATGATTAGTATGTATTTATATGAAGGGTATAAATACCTTACATAGTTTTGCAAATGCTACAGGAATGACCACGGCTTTGTGTCACGTTCTGTTCCACAAAAAAAAGAGGTCACATTTTCATTTCCCCCTAACTTCTTTACTGTAAGGACACCCCAGTTTCCCCATTGCTCATCCAGGAAAAGCATATCATTTAAATCCTAGTAGGTTACCATTTTTTTTCCTTCCACTTTATATCACTCCATTTGAAATTAGGATGTAAGCAAGGCTTCAGAAAATCTCCAGATTCCAGTCATAACAGTTAAATTCTTTACAGACATCAAGTGGGAGGTGCCTGCAATAGACTGTGGAATCCATGAAATTGGGCAACGTCCTTCTGGTATTAAATGCAAAGTATCAGGCACCATTCCAAGCATGTTACATGCACTGATCATTTAATCCTTCTCGAAGCTCTATGCAGGAATGTTCAAATATATGTTCATTTTATGGATGAGGATATAAAGCTGAAGGGGCCAGGTGTCTTCCCCAGGGCCTGATCGTTAATACAGAATGAGAATTCAGCACCTGAGACAGCTGCCCCACAACGCAGGCTCCAGCTCCTAGATAACTGGGCTGCACTATTAGAAATATCCCATAAATGTCATTTACTTGCTGTTTTGTCTCCTGCAGACTGCCTTCTCTGTTTTGGTAAATATATGATGACCGAAATACATAGCACTGAACCTCGAAATAACCAGTTATAGATAGGCCATTTGATTCATCGATGAAATAGCTTTTTACATTCAAAAATTAAGGTCCATGGTTTTAAAATGGCTCTTCTCGACTAAACTGACAAATATATGTGACTTAATCTAATAACACTTCTTATGTTGCTTTTTACAAAAATTTGGGATGGCATGCACACATAAGAATGAGCAAGTGCATGGATAGCTCAACACCTCGATTTTGTTTGTAAAATGGTTTTAATGATATTTAATTATCCATAAAAACTGACACGAATAAACCTCTATCTTGGAAACTACACTCCATGTAATTTTGCTTATTTAAACTAACAAGGGCATGCTCCTTTTGGAAAACAGCAATAATCTCTCCCTTGAAAAGTAACTGGTTTTTTGGATTTTTGTTTTTTGTTTTTTGTTTTTGTCTAATTACAAAAAACTTCAGATAAGTAAATGGAGGTCATAGATAAGAGACCATTGTATCCTTTTCCTGGAGATAAATACAGTTAATATTTGCTTCTATGTCCTTCTCCAGGTCTGTCCATAGATCTATGTATGTGTCTACATAAGCATAGTCCTAAGTTTCAACATAAAGGACATTTTATTATAAGTATTATTTGCTAATATGCCTTTCACTTAATGTGCTGGGAAAATCTTTTCATGTCAGTAACTAAGACCTTTCCCAATCTTATAGACACCACTACCCTCCTCCCTGTGATAGCCCAGTGATGCCTAATGAACACCTAGTTTGTTCCCAATTTTTTCAGATCTTTTTTTTTTAAGGTTTATTTATTTTGAGACAGAGAGAGAGAGCAAGCACAAGTGTGGGAGGTGCCGAGAGAGAGAGAGAGAGAGAGAGAGAGAGAGAGAGAGAGAGAACACACACCCCAAGCAGGTTTCATGCTGTCAGGACAGAGACCAACATGGAACTCAATCTGACAAACAATGAAATCATGGCATGAGCCCAAACCAAGAGCCGGACACTCAACCAACTGAGCCACCCAGGCGTCCCCACAATTAATTCGTGTTTTAAACATCACTGCAGGAAGCTTCTTGAACATATATTTTTTCCCAGTTTATTTACTTTCCTTAGAAAAACCTGGATTTGAAATTATGAAACTATACAAGTTGATTAAGACTTTTCATATGTATTGCCAAATTGTCTTCCCCAAAATGTTTGCACTTTCCATCACTTCAACAGATGGGAATCACTTTTCCCTTTAACTCTTGGTAAATGCCAGTTGGTTTGTTAAGAAAAAAAAAAGGGTTTCCCTTTCATTCATTCAAGGTATATTTCTGTCACATTTTAACATTTTTCTGTAGTTTTATTCTCTTATGATTCTCTCTTCAAAACATAACAAAATTACTCAATACTTCCCTTTTGCTTTGTCCAAATATTATAATTTAATCTAGTAAAAAAAAAAGGTAATTCTTCACCAGGCATCAAAGACCCAAACACATTTAATTTGCAGCTTAAAGGTCAACCGGAAATCAGATCTCCATTTCACATTCTCGATAAATTACTCGTGAATGTATTCTTGAAGTTGGCATAATTTGCTTTTCTCTTCCTTCTACGTGCTCAGTTCTGAATTGAAGAATTTCCTCTGACTGCAAAGAAGGCTGTGCTTCCCTGCTTCCCAATCAGAAATGAAGACAGAAGAGGCCTGGGGAGAAGGACACCGGACCTCTCAGAGAGGTCCCAGCTGGGAGCGACATCATCCTTTCCAGGAACAGGGGGAACAGCAAACAGAGCTGGATGGTGCCTGTAGGTCCACCGCTTTCCTCTTTGCTTTTTCTGATCGCTACATTTCCAGTGAAAGCTGTCTCTGCTTCGAGGACACGGCAGAATTCCTGAATACGTGGATGTGTGGACTTAGGCCCGCAATGCAGCCAGAAAGTGAGGATGTTACACGTCGCCCCCGAAAGGCGACACTGTTGGGAGGTAGGGCACTGGAAGGGGATGAGGTCATGAAGGTGGAACCCCATGAATGGGGTTCAGTGCCCTCATAAAAGAAACCTCAGAGAGCGCCCAGCCCCCTCCTCCATGTGAGGACAAGCTTGGAGGGGATGACTGTGAACCAGGCAGCGGGCTCTCACCAGACAGCAGATGTGCAGGCACAGCAACGTGGGACCTCCCAGCCTCCACACCGTGTGAGATGCAGGTCTGTTGACCAGACTCGCCACTTTGCTAGGCTGTTAGAACAGCCCAAGTAGACTATTACGCAGAGGAGCTCACTCTTCTTTGACGCAATCAAGAGGCTAAACAGAAGCCTAAGTCTGCTAAACCAGAGCAGACTAGAATACATGCTCACAGCTTTCTAAATGTGATTGGAAGACATCTTACACATCAATTAGGGGAGACACTGATGGCACAGTGGCCAAAGATCTAACTACAACAAGAATTGCTCGAGGATCACAAAATGGATTCCCCTTAAAATTCTGATTTAGCCATCTGTGTGTGGGCTAACATGTTACATAGCAGGTGTAGATTTTTGTTACTTTTCCGGGCTTTTATTAGAGCTAAGACACACACATACACACACACGATTCTTAAACAGAAAAATATTGCCCTTCACATAAGAGAAGAACAACTACTCCCCTTAATTTAAATAACATCCAGTTGGTGAGAGGAGAAGCAATCTGGAATATAAAAAATTATTGTTTGTGACTAATGACAAAGAGATTACGACAAGCATGTAGCTAACCAGTGTTTCCTGCACACTTCTGTCTGCAGACTGGATACCACGGCAGGCAAGGACAAACAGCCGCCATATTTCACCTCCACACTGTCGCATACAGAAAACCTAACGAGAAGTCAGGACTTGGTTAAGCTCGCCCGGCTAACAACTTCCATTTTGAGCCTGGGTCTGAGGCCCCCAGGCCCAGAAATTCACCAACAAGTCCACCTGTACCCAAGAGCATTTCGTCAGAGAACACAAATGCAAACCAAATGCATCCACTCACACACTGACTACAAGTTATGTAATAGCTAATCAGGTGCCTGCTTACCCCCCACCCCCCACTGTCTCTTTGTTAAGTGATTTGAGCAAGGTTTGCTTGACAACCCTTAATGAATTACCTGCAACAAGGCGTCAATTTTCCGTCAAATGGCAGTGGTGAATCATTTACACCTGCAAGGAGGAGAAGCCTGAGGATTAAATTTGGGTCCTTAACTGACTCTCTCTCCCCTAGTACAGGACCATAGAGAGATGGAGATTTACATTGGAAACGGCACAATGATGGTGTCATGTTTGAAGGCAGAAGGTCTGCGTGATACCAGAAAAACTCCCTTCATCCGTCTACTTCTGCGCCAGTAACTCGGCATTGGGGAGTGTTTCTGTTGCATATGGATTAATTTCCGGGAGCCCTTATGGAAAACAAGGAGAAGAGAAGCCCTAAAAGTATTGTATGAATAGTTAGTAGAGCACAGGCTTGACAGTTTACTGAGAGACCATCTGTGAGAATTATCAGAGGCAGGAAGGCCAATAAACATATGAGTACGGACGATAGACAGAAATCGGCTGCATGAGAAATATATTGCTTAGGAAGAAAAAAGGGCCCTGGAGGGCAGCCGAAGGCATTGCATCTCGAGGAGCTGGACCAAGGACTCATTCGGCCTCTCCTCATTTGAGTCTGGGGCCTGAATAGACTTCACGCAAAGGTTAAAACCAGGTGGAAAAGATTCTCTCCTGGAGGGACTACCCCCACAGTCACCATACAAAGAGGGGAGGGGGACAGACAAGGGGAAACTGAAGACCTCCATCGGCCCCCATCGTCTGCTTCCTTTTCAAGCCCGAGCGAATTCTTCCACCTCTAACCTGATTTTCTCATTTCTCGGCTTGAAATACTAATGAGGATTTTGTAAGCCGACACACGCAAAAGTATCTAGAACATGGAAACCGCCAACTCAAAGTTAGCTGAATAGACTCCACACCCCCAGACACCTCCCAACACGCACACACGCGCACGCACACACATGGATAATGGGGCCGATATTTTCTTAAAAGATTCACTTGAGCAGGAAAGATGAAAGCTTCTTACCTAAAAGGATATTTTAAAATACAATAGATCTGCAGCATTTAAAATGCATTAATCTTACTAAAAGGAAATGAAATATTCACTTTTGAAAATTTTTTTAGTCTTATATGGAAACTAAAAGCTATCGAATCTTTTCCTAACAATAAAAATCATCCCATCTCAGATAATTTTCTAAGATGTTACTAATTTTCTCTGATTTATCTGAAAAACAATCATATTTGCAGCACAAAGTAATTTAACCTGAAAATTAGAATCTGTGGGCTCTAATGACTTCATGCTCATTTTCAGATAAGAAAAATTTCCTATTTGTCTTAGATCCACAAACCCATATAATCTATTAGTGTTTGCATAACACCATGACAGAAAATAAATGGGGCGCAATGAAAAGGAAAAGAAATTACTGATTTCAAATCTATTCTCACCCTTGGACTCTCATTCAGACAGAAACAAAAGTGAGCATGAGTGTGAACTCAAGTGTGCAAAGCCCCCACGTGCCTGTGTGCACATACACACACGCACACACATTAAGTTCTCTAAGTTCTATGTTGTAGATCACTAAGTAATCTCTTCACGATGGACTTGATGGCATTTCCCCTGAAGACTGAAAAGGCTGTCCAGTACAGTCGACATACAGCACTGGAGTTTACTCCCTACGTCTACATGGAGAAATTACAGAAGTATCGTTCGCCGGCTTATGCAAAGGAAGACGGTTATTTAGAAATGTGGCACAATTTCCTCACTTAAATCATAGTAGCTTAATTACTTAGAAATGTCCAATTTTGGGGGCACCTGGGTGGCTCAGTTGGTTAAGTGTCAGACTCCTGATTTCTGCTCAGGTCATGATCTCACAGTTTGTGAGATCGAGCCCCGCGTCGGGCTCTGCACTGAGAGCACGGAGCCTGCTTGGGATTGTCTCCCCCCCACCCCGCCACCTGCCTCTCTCTGCCCCTCCTCTGCTGTTTCCACCTCTCTCTTGGTCCATCCCCCACTCACATACATGTACTCTCTCTCTCTCTCTCTCTCTCAAAATAAATAAATACTGAGAAAAAGAAATGTCCAATTCTTAATAAAGTCACCAAAATATTAAGCAGATCCAGTCTCTTACTCAATACCTAACACATTTATGAGACCTACCTTTAGGTTTTCACACTATGAAGACAGAAATTTAATCCAAATCAAAAGAACTACTACAGCCAAAAATCCTTAGTAAATGGACAAGTTTTAGAATTAGGAGGTGTTATTTCCTTTTATCATCTATAATACCCAAACTAGCTTAATTCTATAAAGGAGTCTTTATTATAATCCAAGAATATTAAAAATTAAATAAAACTTCATTTCAGTCCATAGCATTTAATTTTAAAATGATAGTTTTAACCTTGTTTCTGATAGCTGATAGTAATCTATTTGAAGGAGGATGGTTACTATTTTAAAACTAAATTAGGGGTACCTGGGTGGCTGAGTTGGTTAAGTGTCTGACTTCAGCTCAGGCCATGATCTCGCAATTTGTGAGTTTGATCCCTGCGTTGGGCTCTGTGCTCACAGCTCAGAACCTGGAGCCTACTTCGGATTCTGTGTCTCCCCCTTCCTCTGCCCCTCCCATGCTCATGCTCTGTTTCTTGATAATAAATACACATTATAAAAAAGGAAAATTATTTTTTTTAACTAAAGTAAATGGATTTATGGTCTTTAATAGTTGGTATGCTGCCCCTCTATAAACTTAGACCAAGACTCTAGCCTGAGACATTTTCAAATCGTGATATAAAAAAAAACATATCATTCTTTTGGTTAGTTAATGCCTAAGATAATCTTGGAATGAAAGAAACTAAATTCTACCCAAGAGTTCTCAGTTGAGAGTGTGGCCCCTCTAAGAAGCCATCCTATACAGTGCGCCCTTTGTTGCTTCTAAAAATAAACACCAAAACAAGCACACCAAAAAGGTCTTGTGTTTTTGGTAAAGTTCTCCCTTCTACATGAGCATTTTGAGACTTGAAAACACAAGATGAATGGTGGACCCATCCCAGAGGTCTGTCCTGACCTTCTAAATGAATTCCATCTTCAGAAAGTAAAACACCAACCAACCAACCAACCAACCAACCAACCAACCAACCAACCAACCAACCAACAGAAAAACCCCAACAAGATGTCCACACATCCTTTTTCTTCTGAACACTGCTCTCTAATCTGCAATCACATTGAGGGGAATTAAAGGAGGTGAGTTCTGGGTTCCAGTACACAGTAGGGTTCAAGAGCTTTGGCTAATTTTTATGAAAAAAAAATTATTTTTAAGCTGGTTACAAACATGTTTTTCATGCTCACTCTCTGTATTGAAGATACTACAATACACCAGATACAAAGATTTTCTCACTCCAACATTTCTCCAAAATATCACGTTTTGATAATGTTCAACAGACTACAGTTAAATCTCTAAGGTACATGAAACATGATCCAGCAAGCAATGAGAGCCTCCAATGGACGCCCCATCACCTGAGGGTTGGGGAACATTAAATTCGTTTTACTTTAGGGGCACTGTGATTTGTCTGTGATTTACCAAGTGGTGAAGATCATTCCTGCCTTCTCATAATACTAGAACAAACGCACATCTACCTTTCATTATTTTGAGAAACCAAAGGACAAAGTTAAAGCTCATTGTCTCTTTTGAGCTGGTTCGTTCTTTTCCCTGACATTTGATCGACTTTTAAGTTCTAGCTTATTTTAATCTTATGTAGCACGAATAATGCAGGTCTATTTAACAGCCAACTGCAAATCTATTCAAAGCAGTTTTCGTTTTGCTTTGTTTTACCTAATATGTTCTTAACATTCCATAAATGATTTCTAATAGGCTTCTAAATTTTTAACAAATTGGTGATAGTTTAGACTTGCTTTAGAAATAGATTTATGAGCGCAATTATACGATTCTCAAAAAAAATTTCACATGTTAAAATTTTTACGGAAGCTAAGACAAGCTGTATTTTTATTATTGCCATCTGCTCTGTCATTTTTATCCGAGCTACTGTTGACGCTTCCCTACAAATAGATGAATAAAGAAAATACAAATAAAATCTTCAAGATGTCTTAAGTTCTTTTCTTTGATACAGTGTAAGAATTGATATAGCTTTCACCAAAAATGTTCACATTCCAAATGGAAATGAAATAGAAACTAGAGCTGGTTCCAAGAGTATCTAACAGCACGAAGAACCATGTAACGTTGTCATTTCTCCACATTTCTAAATATGTAAAACTGATTTTTTGGTAAAGCAAATACCTCACCATGAACACAGGGTGGAAACATGCAGATGAGTAAAAAATACCAGCTAGACTGAATTCTGATTTTCCTAGCACCACTGGAAGCCACTCCCTCCCTGTGGGTGGCCCATTGGATGGAAAACCACACAAGCCATGTTTTAGAAATAAGAGCCTGGTCTTAAAATAAGCTCATTGTCCTTGCAGGCCACTGTGTGAGGACACCCGCATCCGAGAGGCTGTTCCCCAAATCACCGTGTAGTTCATTCTTACTACTTAGACTTTGGCTCAAAGGCCAGTCCCTCAGTGAATCTGGTCTCAGTAACCCCGTTTATTTTCGACCCCGTTACTTGGCACTCATTATTAGAATACTTGTTCATTATTCGTCTCTGCTGTGAGATCTTTCATTCAAGATCAAGGGCCCCATCTCTTCCCCTTCATCACCTTACCCCAGGACCTAGAACCCATGCCCGCAGGATTGTTCCTACTCAGTCACTATTTGTTAATCGCATGAAAAGAAAAATGCAGTATCTGTCTTTTTAAGTGTTTATAATGTGGTAGCTTCTTATTTTGATAAGTTTCCCCTTGTTTGTGTGTTATTGCATAGCTTTTAGTTCCTATAGTAAATATTTTAGAAGAGGGGCAATGACGACAAGATCGCTACAAATACAAGTTGCATTTAATTGTGCGCTAACAGCCAAGTTACCAGTTGGCACATGAAACCTTCCTGCCCATCAAACAAACAAACAAACAAACAAACAAACAAACAAAAATCTGGAGACCATTCATTCGTAGGGCCTATGCCATGTGACCACCCAATCCTCCCATCTAGAAATAACCATCTTAAAAGGCTCAAGGCCAGATCTTGTAAATATCCTTCCCTAGTTATCCCTTCTGAGATAGTTCTAAATTCAGGAATTTAGTGTTCTTCCTTCGAAGCAGGAGATCCAGGGAATGAAGCATTGCTTGATGAACAGGCTTTCCTCAGACGCTCCATAACCGAGCATTTTAAAATGCAGAAATATTTTAGAGGTCTTTAGAAGAAACTAAAAGTGGGCAAGACTCAGATATGGTGCTATTATGGAGCTAAAGCTTAATTTATATTCTGGTCGGGAGCCAAGCAGAAATCTCAGGATAGGGTTTTCTTCAGAAATAAATATACGCATAGAGTTGGATCTTCTTATCTCCCACACAGGCTTCTCTCATATCCAACAGAAGCAGGTTTTTGATGTTTTTCTGAGCTTCATAGCCAGAAGCATTGCCATGGGAAGCGGTTAAGTTATTCACTGTGTCTCAATCAGGCACTACTGTAGCTAAACTTGTAGATCTAATCTGCAATTTATGGACCGTCTTGTTGTTTTTAAAACGGGAGAAGGCGGTAGGTATGTTTTCACTACCTTTCCAGTACCACGAAAAAGCCCCAAATGTATTTCTGATTTCCCTTCTCCATGAAAATGTTACAGGAGTTTTCACATTACCTTATAGTTAATCTATCTTGTATACAGTGCAAGAGTGTGTGTAATGGAAAAGATACAGTTGGTTTGGATGAATTCTTCACACACACACACACACACACACACACACACACACAACCCACAAGAACAAATCTGTATTATCTTTCTAGGAGAGAGAACACTAATTTCAGTAATACTAGAAAGAGTATAAAAAAATGCAATTCTGTTTCAAAAAGGATTTACCTATTCAACTCTCTGCTTAGGCATTTCCTCTCCATAGGAGTGCCAAATAAATATCCAATGATAAATGACTTTGATGAACTTCACTAGTCTTCTGTCCTGGATTTCATTCATAAAAGGAAAAGAAAAATGATTCTCCCCTTACTTAGTCCTTTTGGGAGAAGCAGCAGAGTATGCATATGTTTTAATCCTGCTGAATCTATTGACACAATCAAATGAACTCTGCCTCGCATGCTCCAAATGAACTTAATTTCAATTTGTCACTCAGGGTTTGCCAGTGTTTAGCGTTGAGACGGATTTTTCAGGTCTGAGTGCGTGCCTTTCCTCCCATGAAATAGCAACCATGGTGGGTTGGGTGATGGTCGTGGGTGGTGCAGAAAGCACGTGGAAAAGATCTTTACAAATCGCGGCTGTAACACACGTCCAGACTCTATGCTACATAACATTGCCTCTTGCACTGGCAGGCAAAGTATCATGATAGGTCTGCCCAATACAGACATTCACATCTCCCACTGTTCTAGCCACGTGGGACTCCATGTCATTTAAGTGACAAAGGCGTTACTTTAAAAAGGTCTTCAGACTGCTATTCTCTTGCTTTAATAATGTCTTCTTTCCCTCTCAAGTGAGAGTTCCTGGAAAACCAGGCATGTCTTAATAATCTTTGTGTCCACATAACACGATGTCTTGTGTAGGTTAGTTGCAGAACACATCTTATTTGGAATTAAATAACTTTATTTAAAAAAATATCATTGGCCCGCATAACAATGTGATTCATCACATCAATAAAAGGAAGTACAAGAACCACATGATCCTCTCAACAGATGCAGAGAAAGCATTTGACAAAATACAGCATCCTTTCTTGATATAAACCCTCAAGAAAGTAGGGATAGAAGGATCATACCTGGAGATCACGTAAGTCATATATGAAAGGCCCAACGCTAATATCATACTCAATGGGGAAAAACTGAGAGCTTTCCTCCTAAGGACAGGGACAAGACAGAGCTGGCCACTCTTGCCACTGTTATTCAACATAGTATTGGAAGTCTTAGCCTCAGCCATCATACAACACAAAGAAATAAAAGGCATCCAAATTGGCCAGGAGGAGGTCAAACTTTCACTCTTTGCAGATGACATGATACTCTATACGAAAAACCAAAAAAACTGCTAGAACTGAATTCAGCAAAGTGGCAGGATACAAAATCAACGCACAGAAATTGGTTGCATTCCTATTCACCAACAATGAAGCAACAGAAAGAGAAATCAAGGAATCGATCCCATTTACAACTGCACCAAAACCCATAAAATACCCAGGAATAAATCTAACCAAAGAGGTGAAAATTCTATACACTGCAAACTATAGAAAGCTTATGAAAGAAATTGAAGAAGACACAAAAAAAAAATGGAAAAAGATTCCATGCTCCTGGATAGGAAGAACAAATTTTGTTAAAATGTCAATACTACCCAAAGCAATCTACATATTCAGTGCAATCCCTATCAAAGTAACACCAGCATTCTTCACAGAGCTAGAACACACAATCCTAAAATTGGTATGGAACCAGAAAAGACCCCGAATAGCCAAAGCAATCTTGAAAAAGAAAACGAAAGCAGGAGGCATCACAATCCTGGACTTCAAGCTGTATTACAAAGCTGTCATCATCAAGACAGTATGGTACTGGCACAAAGACAGCCGCTCAGATCAATGGAACAGACTAGAGAACCCAGAAAGGGACCCACAAACGTATGACCAACTAATCTTTGACAAAGCAAGAAAAAATATCCAATGGAATAAAGACAATCTCTTCAGCAAGTGGTGCTGGGAACACTGGACAGTGACATGCAGAAGAATGAACTTGGACCACTTTCTTACACCATACACAAAAACAAACTGAAAATGGATGAAAGACCTAAATGTAAGACAGGAAGCCATCAAAATCATCAAGAGGAAACCAGGCAGAAACCTCTTGACCTCAGCCCCAGCAACATCTTACTCAACATGTCTCCGGAGGCAAGGGAAACAAAAGCAATAATGAACTATTGGGACCTCATCAAAACAAAAAGCTTCTGCACAGCAAAGGAAACAATCAGCAAAACTAAAAGGCAACCGATGGAATGGGAGAAGATATTTGCAAATGACATATCAGATAAAGGTTTGGTATCCAAAAATCTATAAAGAACTCATCAAATTCAACATCCAAAAACCAAATAATCCAGTGAAGAAATGCGCAAAAGACATGAATAGACACTTCTCCAAAGAAGACACCCAGATGGCCAACTGACACATGAAAAATTGCTCAACATCAATCATCAGGGAAATACAAATCAAAACCACAATGAGATGCCAGCTCACACCTGTCAGAATGGCTAACATTAACAACTCAGGCAACAACAGATGTTGGCGATGATGTGGAAAAAGAGGACCTCTTTTGCACTGCTGGTGGGAATGCCAACTGGTGCAGCCACTCTGGAAAACAGTATGGAAGTTCCTCAAAAATTTTAAAATAGAATTACCCTACGACCCAGGAATTGCACTACTAGGTATTTATCCAAGGGATACCGGTATGCTGTTTTGAAGGGACACATGTACCCCAATGTTAATGGCAGCACTATCAAGAATACCCAAAATATGGAAAGAGCCCAAATGTCCATTGAGGATAAAGAAGATGTGGTGTATATATATACAACGGAGTATTACTTGGCAATCAAAAAGAATGAAATCTTGCCATTTGCAACTACGTGGGTGGAACTGGAGGGTATTATGCCAAGCGAAATTAGTCAGATAAAGGCAAATATCATAGGACTTCACTCATATGAGGAATTTAAGATACAAAACAGATGAACATAAGGGAAGGGAAGCAAAAATAATATAAAAATAGGGAGGGGGACAAAACAGAACAGACTCTTAAATATGGAGAACAGAGGGTTGCTAGAAGGGTTGTGGGAGGGGGATGGGCTAAATGGGTAAGAGGCAACAGGGAATCTACTCCTGAAATCATTGTTGCACTATATGCTAGCTAACTTGGATGTAAGTCAAAAAAAATAAATTAAATAAAAATTAAAAAATATATATATATATATCATTGGCTTCATTTAATGACAAATAACAGCATAAACATTAGCACGATGCCAATCAAGTCTAAATGTTAAACATTAATAACAGATTTACATTTACACACTGGAAAATCAGCACAGACTACTAAAAGAGGCATAATTATAAGTGTTCATAAATACTATTTTACATACACATTTTATTAAATTATAATCACTGCGAGTGAATTCAATCTTTATTAATAGAATTCATTTTGCTACTCATAGTCATATTTACAGGATTATATAATTAGTTATGAGAATCTAAGTTTTTCCTTTTGCAATAGCATGTCTATAAAAACCTGTCCCCATGGGGTTTGGTGTTCAGAAACTAGTAATTTCAGACAATATGCAGAAATGTTTGTAATACCAACTACTGAATACAATTGAATGTGTTAGCAACAAGTTCTCCATAAAAGTCTGTAAGAAATATAGATTATATATATACACAAATATGCACACATAAAACATGCATATACATATTTATGTACCTTGAGAAAGTGAAAGGACTTGCCCAGAGTCTGAAATTTGCATGGTCATGGGCAATGTTTCCCCCTATTTACTAACAGCTAAAGCATGAAAGATCCCCTGAACAATGGAAGAAGATGAAACAGGTTTCCATAATTGAAAAAGGGCACAGACCATGTGAAATATGTAGTCTCACTAGAATGGAGTGAAATAAGTCAATAGCAATGAAATTGCTGGGAAACCCCAAATATTTGACCTCAAACTCTACTCTTCTTAGTAATTCACATGCCAAAGATGAAATCCTAAGAGAAAATAGAAAGTATTTTAAGCTAAATTACTACAACATGTAGGGCATGCAGATAAAATAGTGTTTGGAGGGAAATATTTATCATATAAAAAAGCTATCTCTTTCTCTCTCTCTCCCCCCTCTCTGCCCCTCCCCTGCTCATGCTCTCTCTCTCTCAAAATAAATAAATAAAAATTTAAAAAGAACTTAAAATAAATAAATGTAGATCAGTAGCCTTACATTCTACTTAAATTTCTGGAAAAAGAGCAGAATAAATTCAATGTAAAAAAAAAATCTTTGAAAAGAAAAAAAGAAATCTGACAAACTCTTATCTAGAAAGAATACAAATCACCAATATCAAAAATGAAAAATGATCTATCACCACAGATTCTATGTATTTAAGAGAATTTAAAATACTTCAATGATTTTGTACCAACATATTCCATAACGAATATCTTGAAAAATGTATTCTACCAAAATTGACATAAGAAATAGAAAATCTGAAAATCTCTAAATCTAGGAAATACTTTCATTTTTAACAGAGTCACAAAAGAAAACTCCAGACACAGACATTTCTCTGTGAATTTAGTCAAGGAATAATATCAAAATAACACAAACTTTCTGAGAAACAGAGCTAGGAAACACGGCTGTACTCAATTTTTTCAGATCATCCTTACTCTTATAGCATAATCTGGAAAAAGTTACCAAAAAAGGAAATTAGAAACCTCAACACTCATGGGTGTGTATACACACAATTTGTAATAAAATATAACAAGTCTAACCAACAGTGTATAAAAGGACAGTATTTTATGACCAACGAGGCTTTATCAAGAATGAAATTTTGGCTTAAAATTTTAAACACTAGGGGCGCCTGGGTGGTGCAGTCGGTTAAGCGTCCGACTTCAGCCAGGTCACGATCTCGCGGTCCGTGAGTTCGAGCCCCGCATCAGGCTCTGGGCTGATGGCTCAGAGCCTGGAGCCTGTTTCCGATTCTGTGTCTCCCTCTCTCTGGCCCTCCCCCGTTCATGCTCTGTCTCTCTCTGTCCCAAAAATAAATAAACATTGAAAAAAAAATTAAAAAAAAAATTTAAACACTAATCAGTATAATGGACCATACTAATATAAAAAAAAAAAAAAAGGAAAAAGTACCACCAGTTCAACTCATGCAAAAAAACAATCTGACAAAATTAAACACATTTATAATAAAACCCTCAGCAAAGAGGAGGGAAACTTGTTAGACTGATAAAGAAAAGTGTACAATCAAGTTATCAGTCAAGTTCTAATCAGTAGACCAAAACTCCTCCATTAATTTGGACAGGGAAATTTTGTATTAGAGAATAGTTCATTTCCAAGTGTCATTTCTTACTAAATGTGTTCGAATGAGCATGGTTTTGTGTGAAGAAGCCAAAAAATCTGAATTTGGTTTAATATTTACACACTACTACGTCTTATTACCCTGAATAAGTTTGAGGCTTTAATGACCTTCATCTGAACTGTAAGAGTTCAAGCGTCTTAGCTTACTTAATCTTTTTTGTTTTTTAGATTAAAAGAAAAACAGATTAATTAACACAGGATTAAGCACAAAGAGAGGTAAAGAGAACTGAAATACGGGAATAACAGAAAGAGAGTAGTCATTATCTTTAAGGCTGACATACCCAGAGAAGAACAGGGAGAAAGTCCTCCCACCCAGCTGAGGGGCAGAACTCATTGGGAACAGAATGACCAGGGGTCACGGGACAGAGAGGTGGTTGCTGGGGTTCCACAGTTGAGAGCGGTCAAGCACGGTCATGCCTAGTGGGGCATGATGGAACCCTCCTAGGGGTTGCCAGCAAAAGTCTACGGGGGGTGATGCCCCTGGCAGTCCCTGCACTGGGCTCACAGCCAGGGGACACAGAGACAAGATGTGGAACATGTACTGGAGCCAGCAGGGAGGTCCCCTCCTCTCTCAGCGCCCCCGCAGCACCTGGGAAGCTTAACATCCTGCGACCTGGCAAATGAGCACTGTTTACGGGGCACTTATCTAGCACCACAAAGCTGGAAAAGAAGGGCTGATCTGGAAAGGGGAGGCAACAGGTTGGTGACCAGGCCAAGCAACGTTATCTTTGCTGGTCATTATTTCCCCTCTGTGTTCAGAAGAACCTCTGCGTTCAGGCAAGTTTGCTGGTTTTCATCACTGCTATGCACCACGGTACTGCGGGCGCTATTCATTTCAAGGTAGTCCTAACAAGAATAAAAGGCCAAAGGAGGAGGTAAAACGTCTTCTCTGTGCAGATGATATGATGGTTTACATTGTTTAAGATCCCAGTCAATGGGGCGCCTGGGTGGTTCAGGCAGTTGAGTGTCTGACTCAATGTGAGCTCAGGTCATGATCTCATGGTGGTGAGACTGATCCCAGTTGGGCTCCATGTTGGGCGTGGGCCTGCTTAAGATTTAAGATTTTCTCTCTCTCTTCCTCCACCCCCCCAAAAAATTCCCCCCCAAAAAACAAAAATAAAGATCCCAGCAAATCTTCAAAACAGCTAGTACAACTAATAACTGAAATTAAGAAGGTCACAGAATTCAAACATTAACATAAAATCAATCATTCTTACATATTGTCAGCAAGCAATTAAAACTGAAATGTAATAAATGGTGTTTATAACAATAACAAAACACTGAAAGTAGGTAGGAATAAATGTAACTTAATATTCTGAGAGAAATCAAAGAACACCTAAACAAATGGGGAGATATTTTATATATTCATGTATTGGAAGACTATCGCTAAAATGGCAATTCTTCTCAAATTTACAGATTCAAAGCAAGCCCAAGCAAATCCCAAGGGAGTTTTTATAGAAACTGACAAGCTAATTCTAAGTGAATCTATGAAATGCAAAGGGCCTAAAATAAACACCACCTTAATAATAAAACAAAGAGAACAAGGTTGCCTCATCTATTCTATATGACTTCATGACTGTGTATTGCAATGATCAATACAACAAAAAGATAATCAATGAAAAAAAGTCCTTCACACGTATCAGAAATTGATTTTCAACAATGGGGTCAACTCATTTCAATGAGGGAAAATGAAGCCTTTAACAAACAAGGTTAGATCAGCTGAATATTTGTTTTTGCTTTTGTTTTTTTAATGAGCATCTATCCTTACCTAGCACAATACCCAAGAAATGAACTTTGTAAAGATCATAGCCTTTTCAATAAGTAGTGCTGGAACATTTGGAAATTTATATGCAAAAAGATGAATTTGAAACCTTAATTCACATCACCTGTGAAAATTAACTCCAAATGGATCATAGACCTACAATGAAGAGCTCAATTATTAAAACTTTAGAAGGAAACAGAGGAAAGTATTTGTGATATGCAAACATTTCATGTATTTTTAATAAAATCATCAAAAATAAAAATACCAATAAGTTGGACTTTATCAAGATTAATAATGTTTGTTGTTCCAAATGTACCATTAAGAGAATGTATTTGGGAGAAATGATCTATAACATGTTATCAATGTAAGATTTTAACAGACACTTTGCAACAGGAAGATATTTGACCAGTAAGCACATAACAAGATACTAACATCATTAATGACCAGAGAAATGTTAACAGAACCACAATAAGATACTCTACGACATACCCATCAGAATGACAAAAATTAAAAAGGGTAGACCTTTTCACACGCCAATATAGGCAAAGATATGGAGTAACCATAATTCATAAATACTGTTAGGAATATAAAACGGTACAGCCCATGGAAACATTGTGATCAGGTCTTCAAGAGTTCAACATAAACTTACTTTGCGCCCCATCCATTCCATTCCTAGGTATTTGCTTGAGAGAAATCAAAACATCTGTCCACACAGGGGCGCCTGGGTGGCTCAGTTGTTTAAGCGTCCGACTCTTGATTTGGCTCAGGTCATGATCTCACGGTTCGTGAGGTGAGTTTGAGCCTTGCGTCAGGCTCTGCGCTGAGAGCACAGAGCCTGCGTGGGATTCTCTCTCTCCCTCTCTCTCTGATGTCCCCCTCCCCACCACCATTTGTGTTCTTTCTCAAAATAAATAAATAAGCATTAAAAAATAATAAATAAAACATTGGTCACAGGAAATTTCTGATAGCAAAACCTGGGAAAAACAAAACAAACAACAAAACCCAAAACCCATGTTCACCAACAAGGGATAAACCGAATGTGGCATATCCATACAGTAGACTACTATTTGGCAATAAGAAGAATTCACTATTGTTACACAGGGAAAGATGGGTTTATCTTAAAAGTCACTATTTCAGAAAAAAAAAGTTAGGCAAAAAAGAATACATAGCATATAATTCAATTTATATAAAATTCTAAAAATTGCAAACGAACCCAAGTGTCACCATAGATTAGTGGTTGCCTGGAAACCAAGGGCGGAAAGCAGGATGGATCACAAAAGGGCACAAGGACACTTCCGTGGGTAACAAACACACGTTCCCTTGACTGTGATGACAGTTTATGGTGCTGGATGAGAATTTGAGTTTTACATTTTCAGTACGTACAACTCGTCCTTTATCACACTTCAAAAGAAGCGTGAAATATTAAAGGCTCTGTTTGTCAATCTAGTTTTCAAAATACCGTCCCCAGGTTCTACCAGGAGAGGTCTAGAACACATCCGACGTAACTTGGGCTAATTCAGGAAACCCAAATAGCAGGCTTGCAGCGAAACTTGGCAAGCCAACTACCTAATAATTACACGGACTTTCTTCATTCCAAGACATGGGCCACATAGAAATACACCAGTGACGAACCAAACCGTTATCATCGCAACATAAGGTACACATCACAGGAAAAGGCGAGCTCTGTCCTACCGGGCACCTCTGAGATTTTATCAAATCTCCCAGTTTTCAAACAGAAGTAACCGTACCCCAGCAAGTTGCAAGTTACTGTGGGGCCAGGTGTTTTGCTGACGCCTCCGCTCATCACTTTGGAATTACCGACATATGGAATTAACAAGGCTGCGATTGTTAATTAACTTTCTAGGGCAGAGGTCACAAGCTGCCGCTGCCCAAATGCATTTCCTTGGGCCCGCACCGCGTTGGGTTTTTGTTGTGTTCTTTTTTTTTTTTTAAATCAGAAACTAATGTGCATCAGGCGAGCGGATGACCTGCGTGGGAGCCCACCCGATACAGCCATTGCTGTCATGTTTTGTGACGCTCAAAACCCGTCCACAGCTCTCCTCCTTGTCCGTCATCCTCCAGACCTGAGTTCGCCGCTGTCCAAACACCACTCGCTGCTGGGGCCCCGCCAACCATAGGCCACGCCATCCTCACCTGCACGGCCCCCCAGTCCCCCAGGAGCTAAAAGACAGGGCACCCTGCCGTGCGGAGACTGGGGCACACCCAGATGTAGGACCACAGGGTGCTGGCGGGAGACCGGTCCACTGTGCACAGGCCCACACACCAGCTTTCCCGAGGCCTGTCCTCTATGACGGAGGCGACTGTCCCACACTAGACCTGCAGCTTTGCCACCGATGAAACGGCCTTCCCAGAACAACTTGGGGCTGTGGGAAAACCCGGCCCCTGCCTCTAGAAGCCGGGGGTATGAAGGGGTCCACGGAGTCCTCTTGGGCTCCCCGTCCTGGACACTGCTCTCCAGAAAGAACTGGACTTCACCAACTTGGTGCACTTCATATACTACGTGCAGAGAAAAAAACCCAAAACACAAAAAAAAACCGTGCATTCAAACACACACAAATACCGAACAAGCCCAGGTGTGCACCTGTATGTTGGGGCTGGCCGCGGCTCCAGTGTCTGTAAAGTGTCTGGAAACTGTCCCAGGAGACCATCACTGTCTGTTTCTAGAGCCTTCTGCTGTCGGGTAGCCTCAGTGCATCACACTCCCTTTAGACTCAGCCCAAGACCCCATTCTGCACGCGGGGAGCTTACCTCTTCACCGGGGCCCCGCCAGCAGGAGCATCTCCGCTGTTTGAGCGCCGAGGGGACATGCATGGACTGCGCCTTGGTGCCCGCTCCCCAGAAAACAGACAGGACCTGCACGACGCCCGGGTGGCCCCTGCTGAGGGAGCGGGGGGAGGGCGGACGGGGTGTGCTAAAGCATCAGCACCTGCAGACCTGCTGCCTTGACCGCTCTTCCGGGGGAAGAGGAAGTGGCCTGGAGGGGTTCTCGGGAGTTTCACAGGGGGCCCGCACTGCACTTCACAGTGAGTGTCCCGTAATGAGGCGTCAGCTGGAAACTCCTGGGGATCAGTTGGAAGCTCCGGCCACACTGGGTAAGGTCCACGACTCTGCTTGGCAACTGTGGGCTGAAGGCCAGCAGCAGGTGCTGCGTCTACCTGGACCTTGATTCTCCCATCCGCACAGTCTCCTTCGGGATCCTCCTACACCGGCTCTGCCTCACTAATTACCAGCCTCCGTCCGGCTCCAGCAGCCACGTGACTTGGTAACGCGGGTCTAGGGAGCGTGTGGCAATCAAGCCTCCAGGTCAAAATGACGCCCGCCGTACCCTGTGCCACGAGTGCCCTTCCACCGGGGGCACCCTTTTTAAAGTTGAAATGCCATCGTGGAAGACAATGGCAGTGGCTGTAAATTAACGACTCAGAATGAATGGGTTTATCCTCATCAGTCTTCATCCAGGTTGCTTGTTATTTACGCTACTGAGATCATAAGAAAATGGGACCCGAGACGGGGCTTTTGGAAAGAGAGGGTGTCTTAGAGGTGGGTGTAAGCGAGGCTGCCACAGGGGAGAAGACAGCTGTGATGCCAACACACCAGGGAAAATGGGAGAAAGGACTCAGTTGTGGAAGGAAATAAGGAGCCTTAGCAACAGCACATTCCACCGAAAATCCACCCCATCTGTGTCCTAACCACTGCCTTCCCGGCGCTTCCAAGGGTGTTAATCTTCCTCCACCGTAGCTGTTTCCTCAATGTCCCTCAACCTTCTCAACCACATCCTTGTCTGGTTGGCAAGGAGCTGACAGCTTTTCGAAAAATACTGCACTTCCGGCTGTGCTTTTTGAATGAAAATGCACACAAATGCCTGTTATTTAGGACACGTGGGCATGAAGGAGCCACTAACACGCAGCCTGGAGAGTAACTCAGCCGTTGATAGTCACCTCCTTCTAAAGATCCGCATTATTGTCTCCTAAACCACGAACACATTTGTGATACCGAATGGGAAAGTCTCACACAGGCGGTGTGGTTTCAATGCAAAGCTTAAATGATCCTTTCAAAGTCCCTATGTGAGCACCATACATTGTATTGGAAAGTAACTCTTCTTCCAGGACGCCTGAGGTGTTGTTACTGAGCACAAGTATGAGTGAGATTCGTCCTAGTAAATACCCTTAACTACGCCCCCGGTGTAAGGCTTGCTTTCTTTCCGCCTCCAGCGCCACTTTTCAAAGGTAGTATTTGCCTAACTCGACCAGGTTTAAAAACAAACAAGCATTATATATACCAAGCATTTGCTTTTTTAGACATATCTAATCTCAAAAAATATTTTCTGATGCACGGGCACATAGAGTGTGAAAACCCTTAAAACGTAAGCAAGAAAACACTTTGATTAATGTGTCTGAATCTTTTTCGGGACAAGCTCGGTGTATCTTAGATGCGATGATCATGGACCTGTAAGAATTGATACTGTGATCAAAGAAAATGCCACGCAGGGTCGGTGGATAGCCCGGGAGAAATTGAGAAGCTGTCTGATTAAGGAAGACAGTTTTTGAAACTTCCAGGACGGCAAGGTTTTATTTATTTCAGTTTGTCTCCTCGGGCTGAAAGGCTACAGGCTGTTTGAAGCATTCGCATGTAGGTTCCCCTGCTCCTTCCAAACCTCCCTCTCAGAGTGAATATACACCCTGTTGACTGGGGACTGTTTCCGTGAAGCAGGGAGGCGGCCGTACGGATTGTGCTTTTATTTTAGTGGTTTCTAGAGGGAAAAGGAAACAAATGTTGATCACAAAGTATATGGCAGGGGCGCCTGGGTGGCTCAGTCGGTTGGGCGTCCGACTTCAGCTCGGGTCATGATCTCGCAGTCCGTGAGTTCGAGCCCCACGTCGGGCTCTGTGCTGACAGCTCACAGCCTGGAGCCTGCTTCGGATTCTGTGTCTCCCTCTCTCTGACCCTCCCCTGTTCATGCTCTGTCTCTCCCTGTCTCAAAAATAAATAAAACATTAAGAAAAAATTTAAAAAAAAAAAAGAAAGTGATAACTTAAAAAAAAAAAAAAAACTATATGGCAGCAAGCAGTAGTCACACAAGAGTGCTGACCGGGCAGCTTGTGCGAGGGTTTCGTGTACGGTTCAGGGGCTTGGGAAACTGTGCTGAGAATAAGCTGCACAGAGAAAATTGTCTGATCTGAAAGTGGTGGTAAGACGGGCCAAGGACACCGGGGCTCAGGGCGAAAAGCCAAGGGAATCCAATTCGGGTAGGTGACCTCAGGGGCGTAGGGAGGAGGGCAAGGCTCCAGATCCTTCTGAAGAAGTTGGCACTGGGAAGTTTTACCCCCTATTCACGTAAAGAGCCTCCCCGAGCCTGCCTCAGCTTCCAGGACCAGAACACCCCAGAGAAAAGACTGGAAGGCTTTATGCACTTATATGCACACACGTGGAAGCTGTGAGCAGTTTTCTGAATTCTGTTTCAGTTAATGCTCTGGGTTCTATGAGGTCAACAAGGGGAGATATAAGCCAGAAATAAAAATGAAGTTTAAGAAAGAGGACCCTATTTTCTGCTCCTGGAAGCCTTATTTGAAAGAATCATCTAAATTTAAAGGCTTTGGGCTGTAAATACACTTAATTGTTTAAACAATGTTTTCTTGATCACACTGTTGGTTGCCTAAATGCAGAAATGTGTAAAAATGCCCAAATATCAAAATTCCTCCAGTTTTAACATTTGAAAAGTTTGAAACAAGGCTCCTTTGAAAATATTTACCTTGTTGATTATTTTTAGTATGTTCAGATACAAAGGAATTCATACTTCTATGCAAAGGGAGAGTCATTGGGTTTATTATAGTAAAAGAAAGAATTGCTTCAGGTGCTAAGTAATTTCCTCTCCTTTTTTAAAAATGAATTTTGTGAATTCAAAGTGAATAACTAACACGTTTTTATATATAGTTTCCTCTCCTTTTTTAAAAATGAATTTTGTGAATTCAAAGTGAATAACACATTTTTATATATAGTTTCCTCTCCTTTTTTAAAAATGAATTTTGTGAATTAAAAGTACATAACTAACACATTTTTATATACGGCATTCATTCCTTTAAAAAATTATCCTCTAAACAACTAATACCTAATTTGAAGTAAAGTGATTTTTTTTTTTTTGTCTGTTCCGGGGGGTTAGCGGCTGTAGAGGATAGAATTATAAATCGGTACTGGCTCTGCTATCCAAATATTTAAAACAACCAGAGGGGAGAAAAAGGAAATCTTAAAAGTCATTCAACTACTAATCTGGCCATCCACATTAAGCTCATTGAAAATCTGGGAAATTTGGAGAAATCTGATTATTTAATGCTCCTCATTGCTCATCAGTATGGATAGCTTCCCAGTAAGGGATTTCACCAAACTATTTTTGTAGACTCACTACCATGAAGAAGAGGTAAAGTCACTATCTTACTGACTTTTTGACATTTCATATTCCTTTTCCAAGAAACAGGGGCTAAAAAAAAATAATAATTTTATTTCCTTTTGAGAGGGAATGTAAAAATGATTCTTGGTGAAATGTGATTATGCGTAATACCGTAGAAATTCCATTTCCTCGCTGACACAAGCCTGCAAGTGACACCATCATTTCCGTTCAATCTAATTAGACCATCTGCCTGCTCCCCGTGCACAGCAGACAGGAAGTGTCTCTTGGTTGGTGACTCCTATTGTATCTCTTACGGCTTGGGTCCTCGAGTGGCCAAACAATGTAGAGAGATATAGGTACACGCACAGATGTCGATGGTTTATAGCTATAGACGGATTTTATAGACGGTGTCGTGCTCTACTCAAGAGTTTTTATCTGCGGCATTATTGACATTTGGTGACTGATAATTCTTTGTGCTGTGAGGCTGTCTTGTGCACTGTACGATATTTATCAGCATCTTTGTATTACACCTGCTACATTCCAGTAGTGCCTCGACCCAATTACAAGGACCAAAACTGTCTCTAGACATCGCGAAATGTCTCCTGGGGCATGAAGTCACTCCTAGTTGAGAAACACTGACAAAAACATGGATGAGACAGACAGCACACTCTAGTGAGCGACAGAGAGATGGAGATAGCTAGAGATAGAATGAGATAGAGTTAGGGACAGAGATAAACACTGAGATAGGTATAGACCCAGATGTGGATGTTTCAACCAGCATTCCAAAGACAAGGGGCACCTGGGTGGCTCAGTTGGTTAAGCAACGGACTCGATTTTGGCTCAGGTCAGGATCTCGGGGTTGGTGAGTTCAAGCCCTGCATGGGGCTCAGCACTGACAGCACAGAGCCTGTTTGGGATTCTCTCTCTCTCTCTCTCTCTCTCTCTCTCTCTCTCTCTCTCTCTCTCCCTCTCTCTCTCTCTCTGCCCTTTCCCTGCTCCCTTGCTTGCTCTCTCTCTCAAAATAAATAAATAAACAACGACAAAAAGAATTCCAAAGACAGACAACAGATACTCATGGAACAAAACAAAACAAAATAAAACATTCCTCCACTGAGGCCTGCCAGGGACACTCAGTAGCCGCACTCTTTCAGGATTAAGGCAGCATTTTCTCTTGATTACAGTGACACTGGCTGGCAGAAAGCCCTCTGGGAGCCCTCGGGCTGAGTAGATGTCCTTGGTCTAGCTTCCCACAGCCCCTACTGAGATCACTACAATAGATTACACTTATATATCAGGAAGACATTTCCGAGATCCCACCTCATCCGGAATTCTGTTGATGGCATTTGATGATGAATTATTACACACCATCTATTACAAGAGAATAAGATGTTAAGAGATATTGGACGTTTGTGACTGTATTTATATTTAAATATAAAATATAGGAATCTCTTCATATCAGCCTCTGAAGCTCCCATGTATTAATTTTAATGGTATTTTATA
Organism: Felis catus; assembly: GCF_018350175.1. Classification (NCBI taxonomy): domain Eukaryota; kingdom Metazoa; phylum Chordata; class Mammalia; order Carnivora; family Felidae; genus Felis; species Felis catus. The sequence goes on from NC_058371.1 coordinate 4,371,916, forward strand.
TTACATATATACTGTAATTTACTTCACCAGTCCCTGTGGAAAGATAGACAATCTTGATTTTTTTAGATATGATCAATATGCACTCATAAACTTTGCTTTCCATATTTTTTGCCATATTTGGAGGTACGTTTGTAGAATAAGTTCATAGCATAGTCTTGCTGAATGAATGTGTTTATAGTTTTTCAGTTTGTGAGAAATTTCAAAATTTATATCCAAAATAATTCCCCAAAACCCTGACTTATCAAAATGTGTACAGTTTTGCCATTGAGAATGGTGAGACATTATTTCACATTATTGTTTTAATTGGCTTAGGTATACTAGTTGCCTTCATATTTTTATGTTTCAACTTTTTGGTCATATTTTTACCAGATGTTTAATTAAATGATTTTATTTCCTGATATTTCTGATAGTGTATCTTATCAATAAAGGAAATCGGCTCTTTGTCTTTCATAACTGTTGTGAATTCTTCTTCTCCATTTTACATTGGGCTTTTGGATTTTAAATTTTAGGAAGTCAAATTCTCCAGTCATTTTCTTCACGGTTTCTAAATTATGTGTTCTGAAGAATTTCTTTTTAGTAGTTTTGTTATTCTGTAGAGCGTTTAAATCAATGAGCCATGTTCTTTCTTTTTGTTTTTTGTTTTTTTTATCAGGTAGTAAGGATAAGATTGTAGATTTTAGAAAGCCATGTCTACTTTCAGGTTCCCATGACCAACACCACAAAATAGCTCTTCAGAAAATGAAGTCCTATTGCAAATTATTTATTGGCCTTCTTGTCCATCTGTTCTCTTTCCGAGACTCGCAATGCTATTCCTTATGTCTGCATGTGTATAAGGAAATGTCATAGGAGTTGGGGGCATTTTGCCACACACACACACACACACATATTTTTCTGATGATCCAAAAGGCTTCTCTGGCCGTATTAATATGGTTTGCCACCTTCAAAATGGCCACGATATTGAAACGAAGCATCAATTTTTGCTACTGCAGAAAAAGATCACCAGAGCTTAAAGAAGTAGTGCTTGGAACTGAAATCAAGTACATGTTAAAACTTGCTTGTATTATTGCATTATTGCAAACATAACTCTGCCTATCTCCCTTAAGTGCTTTATTAGTTTACCTCTGGGATTTCTCCTTACTAGCAATTTCATCTTTGTTAATAAACACAGGACTCATGAATATATATATATATATATATATATATATATGCCATATATATATATGTAAAACATAAAACATATACACACACTCTAGTTGGTCTCAACCAAAGCTACCTATTAAAATCAGCTGGGGGAATTATATATAGATATAGACATAGGGATATATAGATATACATCAGTGTTCAGACAATGTCACCCTTGAATCTCTGGTTTAATTGGCTTTCACTTTCATCTAGCCCACTGCAGACAACCAACTTAAAAAAAAAAAAAAGAGAAAATCAACTCATCCTTACCCAATAAGCACCGGCCTTGCCTATGAGTTGCTAATTTAAAGCATATGTTGAAAAAGGAAATCTGGAAGATGTATCCGAAACAGTTATCTTCTATTTCCTCACCTAAAATATGTATGTAGAGGAGTGAACATTGTTGACAAATTCACACAATTATGGGACTGTGATAGGTTTATATGAGAACAGCAAACGCCACCACTGTCCCGCTCAGCTCCTCTGTGGTGTCCTCGCGAATGTATGAGAACCTGTTTAATCAGACACCAAAGCATTGGTTGGGCTGCTGGAGTTTGATGGCTTGAGACATCACTGCTGTGCACGGACTCTCCTACTGTGTTTTCATCTCAGCTACTAGGCCCTTCTCTTTGGAGCCCTCCCTCACCAGGCGCTGGTGTGGGCAGGCTGGCCATTCCTTTCAGTTCCTCCTGACCATGTGTCTGGCTGAATATGATAAGATGTCACGATACATGTCTGGTATTAATAGAAGACTCTAGTCTCCATCGAATATTCTATGCCCACTCTGCAGTACCTCTATTGGAGTCTTAATTGGTGCATGAGTCACCACCCAAACTAAAAATAGAATGATGCTTTGATTTTTATCTATCAATCTGTGAATGGCTCCATAGGGACCTCATACCAGCAATGGGGGGCAGAAAGGCAGAATTTAGGCATTTCTAGATCTCTAGTCTAATATGATCTGAATATCAGTGGAACCCCTTCTTTGTGCTTAAAGTTCTCAAGGTCTAAAAACCACCAGATATAGTTAAGATTAGACAGGTTTATTAGCTAACTTTAATGCAGTCAGACACATTATGACAGAGTAGAAAAAAATTGGAGAAAACTGATCTTTTAGCAATACTTATTCATGATTTCCTGATTTTTATGGCCCTATCATATTAATTCCCAACTTCTTTATCATCAGCGCAGAAAATAAAGGATAATCTTGTATGTCACAGAAGGAGAGTCAAGATCACTGCCAAAGCTATTTTCTTGTATTCTACAATAATCCTGGAATAGTATATTCTGATTTCCCACATATGCATGACACAGTTTCCCTCCATAGACTCACTTTTATTCATTTATTGAGGTTATAATGAGATTTCCATTCAAAGTTTGACATTATAATGTTATCACATTTGGAAATTGATGTCAACTTTGATTATTTTCTGATTTAGGGACAAATAAATGCTACGTCACCACTTCATATTTAGCGAGCACCCTCTCTCTTGGACAATTAACTCCAGCCCATCCAGAGGAGTTAGATAGAAGTCATGTGGGGTTACACGCACAGAGGACAGTGGTGAGGGGCCCTGAACCAGGAGTGTTTTTAATCAAAAGCACCCCATGAAGATTTGTTGACTATTTTCAAGGTAACATATCTATTATCATCAGAGAAGACACACTCACGACACACGTCTTGACCTCAGAGGACATATGTTCTGTTTGACACACCACAACAGATATGCATCCCCAACTAGAGGCAACTTCAGAGCTGGTATAATTTGAAAGGAGTATGTGCTTCAGGGTCTATGTCAGTGCCAAGTGCTAAAGGAGCTTAGAAAAAAAAAAAAAACTCTCTGGGAGGGTTCTTGTTTTTTAATTTGGGAAGCACAGGGAAAATTTTCTGAAATAAGTATAATATTAACTGGGTTTTTGAATGTACGACATCCCTTAGGTGAACAGAGAGAAGGATGAGGAAATAGAATGATAAACATATTCTCTTATAAGGTCAGAGCAAGGAAAAACCTATTCAACTAAATAAAGTACTCCCATCGTGCTGCAGACTGAATGTTTGTGACCCCTCTCCCAAATTCATATGTTGAAATCCTAGCTTCCAATTTAATGGTATTTGAAGGTAAGGCCTTTGGGAGGTGATTAGAACATGAGAGGAGGCCTCATGAATAAGATTAATGACCTTATAAAAGGGACCGTAAAGAGCCACCCTGTTCCTTCTGTCATGTGAGGACACAGGAGAAAACGACCATCTACGAGCCAAGAAACCTGCCCTCATTAGGCATTAAATTTGCCAACAACTTGATCTCGGACTGTCAGCCTCCAGAAGTATGAGGAATACATTTCTATCGTATTTGCGGGTGAGGAGGCATGAGCCAAGGGAAGGAATGTCATTGTATTGGTGTACTGGTCAACCAAAATGTCTCGGTCAATCTACAACAGAACAAGTGCCTTTATTGGAACAGTTTCTTGAGGATCAGCACAGGTAGTAGCTAATGATGAGATGCTGCCCAATAAAAACCAAAGACTTTATGACTACTTGGTTGGACCTCTGTAGGGCTTTGAGTAGCAAGAGAGTGGGCAGAGTCTATAAAGTCCAGAGATTTAAAAAAATAGCAAAAATGTGACAGGTCATAAAAATCAGTGGTTTTTAATTCCAGGCAATTCAAAGAGAAGATTCCTTTTTTTTTATTTTTTTAGTTTATTTATTTATTGAAGTAAAATCTACACTCAACGTGTGGCTCGAACTCATGAGCTAGAGAACAAAACGTCGCATGCTCTTCCAACAGAGCCAGCCAGGTGCTCCTCAAAGAGAAGACTTCTAGTTCCAATTTTGAATCAAATCTTTTCTCTTGTGCTGAAGAGAAGCCTTAATTTACCTGTCAATATCTATACGTTAAAATTGAATTTATTGATGGAGGGGCACATCAAATGTGTTTGTCTGAACTATATACAAACAATCCAAGATGGTAACATGAACTGTATGTTTTTTGTTTTCAAGAATTTTTTTCTTTACACAGGGTAAATAATTTGGTTAGTCTTCACTATAGGTCAAATTGCAACATAAATATCAACAATCCTAACCCCCAAATCCTAAATTCTGTCACTGGGGGATTAAATGTAAATAGTGGAGTATTTGGAAACATTTTCTTTACAGTGGTTAAACAAAAGAAATCTCTTTATAGAAATTCTCAAGTTCCTTAATAAAACAATTATTAACTTTTTTGTGGGCACACATGCTGAGCGAATGAAAACAGTTTCTATGCAGCCATGAAGTGACAAGTGAGAGCAGGACAGCTCTAAGTAACAATGTGACAACACAGTGGGCCAGAGAGGACATCAGTCCTGTCACAGGAGATCCTTAGAATTCCAGGGATGCTTACAGTGTTGAGTGATGTATGCCTGAGAAACAGACAACTGCTCCAAAACCTAATGGGAAACACGTAGCAACAAGGAGACTGGAGTCTCCCTCACCTCATTAATTAGAATTCGATGCTATTTAAAACTGCTTTGCCATGAACCGATGGTGAAATGTTGCAACCACCTCATGGGTTTGCCCTGACACTGTTCCTTTTCATAGTTCATGTCATTATTTATCCAAAATCTTTGATTTGAGTAAAGACCCATAGCAATTAGCAGTCAATGGAATTCTTTTTTTGGTATGTTTTGCTCATTTGTGTAATGATACCTAGAATGACCACTCATGTCCCCCAAAGTGCTACCCTACCCCCATGGACTGTCCACACAAAGGCATTCTAAGTGTGAAAGTAGAAGAAAGATTATACAATTTTATGGAGACATGAAACCATCTTCCACACCTTAAAGACCAGAAACAGGACCTATTTTTTCTCTGTCTCTAACGAAATATTGTAGGTAACTGAGAAGTGTAGAGGAACCCAAGGAGTTCTTTCTTATCAGCTTTCTTTGCTTTGCCTCCTCTAGTAAAAATACCCACGTGAGAAAAAAAAATGAGGATGCCAATCATGTAACTCACCAATATTTATAAAGCTCTTTGAGGCACTGACACCAATTTATATACTATTCACTGGAACCTCGACATAAAGTACAATGAGTTTAGTGGTCCCATCCTTAATATTTCCACTGCTGATCATGTTATAACACTGAAGACGGTAGGAATGCTGTTTTCTAAACTTTGTAGTTAACATATAAAGTGATCATAATGTTACCATGAGGACATAAGTTGTTTAGAGACAGTGACTCAAACTAACATTCAGGCAGGTTTCCTTTAGAATAAGATAGAATTGTAGGAATTACAATAAAGTTATAAATTAAAATAATTATAAAACACTATAAAATAAAAAATACAATGATATAAATTAGAAAAAATGACTTTTAAATTATAAATTAAAATACAATGGGAAATATAAGTATTGACAAAGAAGTATTTTTTAAGGGGACATACTAAGAATTTTTCTAATGGAATGAGAAATGAATACTTTTAACAAAGTCATATGACTTCATGGTTGAATAAATTGGATTCTCTTTTGTTTTTTTATAAGTCTTTGCAGTTTCTATTATAATTCTTTCTATTATTACAACATAGCACTATTCTCTAGTATCATAATTTATTTGGAATAAAAAATAGTACATAACTAATATTTAGAAGATCAGTAAGCGTGGAATCAATCTTGCATCAAACTACCAAGGATTAATACATAGATACTTTGCCAAACATCTAAAGCGTAGGGCCATACATGTTAGGCGGGAGAAAGTTTACCTAATAATCCATAAAGAAGATAACTGTGTGCACAATATGACAAAAAGGATAAATGGAAAAGAGTTTCTAAAAATAGACAATGGATATTATAAGTGACCCAGAAAAACCAAAAGATGTTTTATATCTGAAAATGCATAAAGTGCAAAGAAAATATATCATTGTATATTTAATATATCAATTACATATACTCTAATATATCAATATATTAACTAGATGTACAATTTTCTATAGGACTTTTCTCAATCTACAAAATGAAAAAAATCAAATATGTGACTTGTGTGTATTTCTGTTGACATTAGTGACAATACCATTTCATTTATCTAACCAATACAACCTCTTCTGCCCACTGTCAATTTTTTACCTAACTTTATATATTCAGCAAACAGTCCCTAATTAGTATAGAATTTTAAAACCGAGGGTAAAGACTTATTTGCCTTATTTAAGTATGTTCATCAGTTTACCTAAGAAATTCCACTTTCTTGAAGGGGATGTTCCTGTTTCCTTTGACAAATTAAAAAAAAAAATGCATAAACTTGTACAGGTACAATGCTTTCCTTGCTGATAAATTTTTAAAAAATGTAACTTAAAGTCATTCCAGAAAATATTTTTTTCTTTCTTTATGGTAAAAATCATAGATCAGAAGAGAAAACTAATGGAGAACAGAATGCATTATGATGGTGCAAACCAAAAATTCTCTCCAGAGTTCAACGTTCTTTCATGTTTTTACTCCGCCCACCTCCCAGACTTTTTAGTGAATGTATTCTCTGACAATATAAAAGTCCCTTTTGTTGTTCTCTGAGTTGTACTTATGCATTTCTCTTCGTGCATTTTCTCTCAAATCTACAGTTGCTTAAAAACAATGGCGTATTGTCACTTTCCTTCAGTTACCTTGACAGCATTGTTTTGCAGATCTTCAACAATTTGATGTCTATAAATGAAGTCAATGATTGCTTATAATAACAAGTTTTTAAGTATTAAAGAGTGCACAAATCTGCAGTCTACTTTTTCTTCATTGTAACTAAAATTTTCCGGTAATTAAGTTCACATAATTAATTCCAATTAAGTTTCAGACTCTAAGTCAAACAGTGCTACCTAAATCTATAATATAAAGAACCAATACTTTACCTCACTTTCAAATTCCCTTGTTGGAGCTGGCCGTCGTAAACTGATAAAATATCAAAATCTTCTTCAAGAGCAAAGGTATGAAATGACAATTGTATCCGATTACGTTCTCCTGTGATAATGATCCACGTGCAGTTAGCGTAGTTTGGATAACCGTGTGGAAACCCTGGGCTCTCGATGGTGCCATTGGGACCCTGGACTAAGCCTCCACAGTTCTGACCTGGAAAAGAAACCAAAGACACACACACACACAAAGAGCATATTAGTATATTACTGTGGCCTCTTTCCTCTGGGATTTAAAAAAAATTTTCCAACCATTTTGACCAGTTTTTATAATGGCTTATTTTGCGGCTTATTTCATGCACAACTATTGAATGATAAATTGTAGCAGTGTTGTCCAGTGTTAACAGTGGGCGGGGGTGGGGGGAAGGCAAAGAAGGAAAATATACAAATTTAGGAACTCATTAGTAATTTGGGGAAAAATTTTTCTCTGTAATTTTAAATACATCTTCATCGGTATCAACCTACCATATTTGTGAAACAAATTTGATGCCGATTATCTGGGTAGTATTATGCTGAATGCTGAACACCCTGCCTATAAGTCCCTTGCTCAGAGAAACTAAATTGACAGGTCAAATAACCACTATAAAACTACACTCATCCACACATATTGGCATATTCCAGTGACTGCAGTGTGAAGCAATATGAATAATTAGGGAAAACCACATTTAGTATTCAAACTATTGGTTCTCACCTAATATGGCAAAGTCCCACAAAGTCAAAGAAAAACACAAAGCCACAGAAATCTGATCCAGTCCAAAATAAAAGGCGTACAACCAAAGAAATTAAGTTAGCAAAGATTAAGGAGCCGCCCAAGGGAATCAGGGACCTCCCCTCCGTCAAAGGCTTCCTATTCCCATGGCCGGGGATGGGTATTCAGCAGATGGGGGTAAGAGGACAAGTGCATCTTGCAGTGATGGATGCCATTGAAGAAAATGGCTTCCCTGGGCACATCTGCAGGATATCCCACACTTTATTCCCCTTTCTTATTCTAATTTCCCTTAGATAGGTTGAATTGAATTAGGATTGCTCTCAGTATTCAAGTTTGACATTTGTGATGTTGTGATTTATAATAAGACATAAAGTAAGAAATAAATATATAGTTGGTCTTAGTCCCTTTGGCACAGAGCTCCTACAAACCTTGGAATGTCCTATGGGATGAAAGAAAAAATATATATATATGTCTTGTGTCATGTTAATGAGAGGATTTTTGGAAAGCATCTAAGGATGGGGGCTGTTTCCAGGGGAAACCACCACGTGATCAGAAGGCCGGAACTTCCAGTCCCACGTCCACCCATGGCCTCCGGGAGGGAGACAGGGGCTGGAGGTTCAATCAATTGCCAAGGGCCAACGACACCTATTAATCAATCACACCTACATGATACAGTCTCCATAGAAACACAAAAAGAAGGAGTTCAGAGGCCTTCCAGGTGTGTGAGCATGTGGAGACCCTGGAAGATCCTGTGCTGTGCATCTCTGTATCCGGCTGTGCGTTGGCATCGTCTAATTTCTTGGGCACTAAACCAGCAACCTAGTGAGTAAACGGGTTTGCTGAGTTCTGCGAGCCCCGCTAGCAAATTAACGGAACCCAAGGGAGAGGTCGTGGGAACCTCTCATTTCCAACCGGAAGGTCAGAGATACAGATCACACCATGGACTTCCCGTGTGTGTCTGGAGCGGAAGGCGGTGCCGTGGAAACTTGCCCTGCGAAATGTGATGCTGTCTGCAGGTGAACGGCGGCAGGTGAACGGCGGCAGGTGCCCTGCGCGACGCCCCAGTGCGGCCTGCTTGTTGCTGTGGGGGCAGCCCCCTCCCCGACTACTGGTGGAATCGGTGCAGAACTGGTACAGAAGCCAAACCGCATGAGAAGGAGGAAAGACAGGAAGAGCAGAGCGCGCCACAAAGCTGCCTTCGGCCACTGAGCGGGTTAAAACTGTGCCTGAGAGCTGCTTCCGGGCGGCCGTGGCTGCCCAAAGTCTTATGGTATTAATTTTAACATTGGGATTCTCTGGCAGTTCTCGGATACCAAGAGCGCTTCCAAGGAGCAGGCCCTTGTTTTGCTGTAAATTGTAGCCCCCGGATTCAGTGTACAAGATCTGCTGGGAGATTAGCAACAGGCACCTGCTTGCCCACCGCTGTTTTCTTGCCACCAGATAAACCCTCCCACCCTTCCCTTCCTGACCCCCCCTCCTGCCAGGCATCATCCTTCATCCACCTGCTTTTCTCCATGGCTCCCCACCTGTATTTCCCTGTTTCTCCCACCCCCTCCTCTCCCCTCGTTACCACGTCTAGTGTAGGGTACGGACCTTCTGTGGCTTCTCTGTGCTACCCCCGTCCCTGCTACGATTTACACGTTCCCTGTTCTGTGACTTCTCATTTTGTGCCTGCCCAGGATCTGTGTAGGTCAACCAGCCAGAAGGGAAAAGGTCAGGACAGACAGGCTATCTTCCCTAATGAACACACTTTAATTACTTTCATTGCGAACATCACCGCCATACGCGAGAACAAAACAACTCCTCTATCAAATCCTTCCCACCTTTTCTTTGTCTGGGGCTAGCTAGCAAGTGGCCCCTGGACACTGCCTGCAGGGTTTCATTCCTTCTCCATCTGGACGTTTCCCACCAATACTCTCGAATGGATTTAAATGCTTTGACCCTGACAATGTAAGAAAGTTTGAGAGGCACCGGGGCATAGGCAGATTATTACACGTAGTATAAGTATCTGAATACAAGCATTATCCCCGCTTTTATTGTTGAACTGCAAACAGAAAATTATTTGCAACTATGTCTTACATGTTAAAAAAAATACTACACAATAGTAGCTCTCAGAGAGTCAAGTCTTTCACAGGAATATTATCAAATGCTGGTGGGAGTTTGCTAAATCTTAATAAAAAAGATTTAATGAAAGGGATTTATGAGTTTAAAACCAAAGAACTAATAAGAAGCCCATTTTCCACTAAATTTAAATCTAACAATAACACTGTAACAAGTAGATATTAAAGCTGTGGGGGTTTTGAAGGTCTTTAAGGAAAATAGCTTTTCTGGTTTATCTAGCAATTCCTGCTTCACAGTAAATCAAAAAGTGAAAACTTGATTATAAATTGGAGGAAAGAAAAATAAATTCAAGGGGAAAAGTGTCAGCTGGAAAGTAGCTACTATTATAGACCCATCATGCTGAACCCGATTATCAGATATTAAGACTTTTCTCCAAGGAGTAACACTTAGGTTGCAATGGGTACCAATTAGTACAGTAGATTTTGAAGAATGAGTCGCATTTGATCAGTGGACAGAATTTGCCACAGGCCCTGGGAGGAACTTTGGGAAGTGCTCAAACATTAGATGAGCAACCCTCCAGCCGGGATGCACATTCCAAACAACTTAGGGGCTTTCCACGTATCTGTCCCTCAGATAGATTCTGATGCAGTTGGTCTGGACCAAGAATATCCAGGACAACCTTGAAGAACAGAATCAGAGACCCTATGCTACTGAAGGTCATATCTTATTATAAAGCTATAGTAATTCACCAGTGTCTAACTGGGACAAACCTAGATAAATAGACAACAGGACAGAGTAGAAAGCCCCAAAACAAAGTCACAGAGATATAAATGCTAGATTTATAACAAATGTGGTTCTTCAGTGCGCTAGAAATAGGATGTTATTTTCTTTTTTTTTAAAAGTTTATTTATTTTGAGAGACAGAGAGAGTGTGAGCAGGGCGGGGGCACAGAGAGAGGGTCCCAAGAAGGCTCTGCACTGCCAGCAAGGAGCCCACTGCAATTCTCGAACTACGGACCACGAGATCATGACCTGAGAAGAAATCAAGAGTGCGATGCTTCACCGAGAGAGCCACCCAGGCGCCCCGGATGGTATTTTTAATAGAATGTTCTGGGCCAACTGGATATCCAAATGGGAAAAATAAATCTTGATCCCTACCTTACTATGTATACAAACATCAGTTCCTTATGAATTGCGGACAAAAATGGAAGGTGTAAAACAATAACACTTCCAAAAGAAAACAGCATAAAAAATCTGATCTGTGTGGCAAGCAAAGGTCTCTTAAATGGAACCCCAAAAATGGTACTCATGAAAGAAGAGAGTGAAAAAGAAATACAAACACTAGGATGTTTGTATTCAACAAATGGCATGTTCATAATGTAATGAAGAAACCTCATGAATCCATAAGAAGAAGGTAGTAGAATAGGAAAACAATGATTATAGGCAGATGGAGATTCAGAATCAGAGCCAGGTTTTTCTAAAATTGGAAAGAGACAAATGGATCATAATATGGAAGTCCTTCTGCAGCCCTGACCTCTCTCATCTGGGTGGAGGTCTATCCAAAAGGTGTAAGAAAATAGCATTTTGTGCTACAAAAAAAAAAAAAATCCTGATTTTATTGGTCTGTCTTTGTAGGAACAACAACCCCCCACCCCCCCGCTTTGGTCCCACTAGGGAATTGTGAACTTCCCAACAATTTACTCCATGTCTCCTGTCCCACTCAAGCATCTTGACTCTCATTCAAAAACAAAAACACACAAGGCATGTGAAAATAATTATTTGTCTACACATCAGTACTACAGTGGTATTGACTACAACTCCTGAGAGAAATTCAAAATCTATACTAATGTTGAATTGAAGGACATCCCCTGAAAAACAATTACTGTGAGCTGTGGATCTCCGCATCATTATGATCTATTTGGGGTTCATGCTTCCTAACACACTCACAAAAAATAACGGCTGACACCAGCTGTGAATAGAGCAAAATTATTCCCCAAAAGGTTAATCCCAGGATGTGAAGTGATTATAATTCAGGAATGCAAATAACTTACAGATGACATTCACCATCGGCACCAGAACTTAATTCAGGTATCTTGGTAAGGTATGTCTGAAATAAAGATTGCTTCAATAGCAAAATGTTCTTTTGAATAAAGTAAAGCCACAGATGAATGTATGTGGATGATACATGACATCTATGTACATTTCTGGGTTCACACGCACTTACACAGAGAGTGTGGGACTTCCTGTAGCCCCACCACCAGCAAATGCCAAGGTGGAGGCTCTTCCTCAAACGTCCCAGCAAAGACTTTTGCCTATCTCCCTCATACGACTGTCCCCTCTTGGTTATCCTACTCTAACAGGCGCTTGTCTGCTACAGAGAACCCTCAAATATTTTACAAATGTTTTCTTTTTAAATGGCTTAAATCTATGTTTCTTGATTTAAATGTCGGCCTTAAAAACAGCTTAAAAGAAGCAGATTGTTTTAACTGGAAGGAAATTTAGTAGACGCATTTTTAAATACTATAAACATAATCGCGCATCAACATATTGCTCAACAGGCATCGATTGTAAGTACTTTTTTAAGTTATATTTCCTAAGGGCACTGAAGCAACCTGCGGATAATTTTAATCTTTTAGTGAAAATTGTGTTGTTTTTTACAGGATCGAAAGCTCACTTGTTACTGAAGAAAATGTCTACTGGTCTTCCTTCTTCAAGTTCTGATGATGGAAGTTACCTTGAAATGAAACGCCAATGTCAACAGAAGAAAAAGAATGTATGTACGTAATGATAAGCGTTGCACGCATACCTTAAATGCATGTCACGTGGAAACACACAGAACTGTACCCACAGATAGTTTGTGAGGTGCTACAATTCCAGCGAACCAAGTCAGAAAAGTTCCATACCCGCCGCAATTTTAAGAGATGGGCGTCTAACAACATTCTGTATCAGTTATATCTCATTGGAGCTCGGAAAACAAAAGAAGTTGGTATCTAAATCACATCGCAGCTAAATTATACCTTAGGAAATACTTGGTTCCTTCTGAAGTAATCAACAGAATGTTAGGTGTCAGGGACTCAAGCAGAGTTAATTTAGTGTAGATTTCTACCCAATTTAGAGATCCTCAATAGCACGGCTTCCCACACAGAGGATTACCAGCAGGCATTTTAATCCTCTCGTAGACTTTGGGAGCGAGGCACTGTTTTCAAACTACATTTTCACGCGGAATCACAGTTGGCCAGACGGCAGTCCTGCGACATGAAGGGTATAGATACGAAAATGCAGGTGGAAGTGGAGAGTCATCCCAAGTTTCTCAGAAACAAAGTAGGGACTTCTGACGCCAGAGACTGGTGTTTGTCCCCCCAAAACACCTCACTAGAGACCAGCCCCGTGCAAAATGCAATCCATCTTAGGCTTGAGTACCGATCAAACTTTAGTGAATGGCTTAGATCGCGCCGTGAAATCCAGATATTGGGAAACTCTCACTTCAGTTTTTCTTTAAAACTGATCTATCGCTGCCATCACTTTCCCGAACACTTCACTAATCCCGACACTGTTTAAAGTGGCGTTGTGTCACCCGATGTACGTGAGCGGTTTGTTTCAGAGCCGTAGTGTCCGGTCCTACAGAATGAATAACAGCCAGGAAAACTGGATCTAGGATGTGTCTTGTTTTGTTTGCTTGTTGATCCTGATTTGTATTCTCAGAAGGTCCATAAGACCACCGCTGCTTCCCTAAAGAGCCCACTGGCAACACCGAGTCCCGGTGAGGGTAGAGACGATGTTGGTCAAACAGGGGCGTGTACCCATGAAGGCTGGAGCGCACATTCTGACAGATACAGGGCGTGTTGTGCCCTGTGACAGTTCCCTACTCTGAAAGTCACTCTCGGAAAACACTCAGCTGAGAACGTGGCCGTACGTCCTTGGCATTTCTGAGATGAAAAAAACCCCTGCTCTGAAGGTTCCTGTACCCCCTCCTAAACGCTTACTGTCTGATTTGTTCTCCTACTTAGCACACACCTTTCATTTCCTCAAAGAAAGCATTTGCTGAGATGATTCATCTGTGATTCATTCTGGTTGGCCGAAGCATCTGATGAACGAGTGTGTGTATCAACAAATGCCTTCCTGGATGCCACAGTTGTTGACAGTGTTGTTGCCCCAATTCTGGACCCGATGACCCATTCTTAGAAAGTAGTAGATGTCATTTTTGCAAAACTCACGTGCCAAGGTCTTGGCGTATACTATCTCATTTAATCCTCGCACAGCCTTTCAGGTAGAAGCTAGCCTAGCTTTTGTTTTGATAGGTGTGACAAGATTTATGCAGACAAAGATTTATGATAAGGCAATGCCTTTGCTATGTAAATCCCATTCTGAGAGCAAATGTTTTCCCCTCTAGGGCATTTTGACATGAGATTTGGTTCAGCGGCTCCAGGGAGATATGGTCTATTATGTTCAGTATGGGAAGGAGGCCATTCCAGGAAAGGATACTCCATACTGAATTCTACCGACCCTGAAACCAGTCACAGGACAAATGATCACCCGGGCTGCAGAGGAATAACCCAGAGATGCGAAGATTTGGGAATATATATTTACATTCCAACTACCTGGCCCGTGTAGAGGAAAGAATAGGCTTGTGTGTGAATACAGAGAATGAGCAGGAGCTGTGCGAACATCACAGCTGAATCTCAGGCAAGACACACAGAAAATATAAACAAGTTTATATTCTGCTGCGACAAGTGCAACACTGATTTATTTTGAAAACAATGCAATTCAGGAAAAATTTTAAAAACTATTTATTATACTCAGCAGCCATCTCCATTCATTCCCTGTATCCTTTCCATGAAAACAACAATTTACGTTTGTCGTATCTTATGTACATTTCTATGCGAGGGAAATTTTACTTCTGTACGACCAGATTTTCTATCTCCAAAGCTTCTCCTATTTTGACGTTTTTATGGAAAGACGATACCACACACCCGTAGGTTTGCTACAGGACTAAAAATCACCTCCTCCTCTTGATGTAACAATGTCCTAACTCTGAAGTTAAAGAAACAAAAAATAGTTAGCTGTAAACTTCGCTTGAATTTTTCATTGTCTCTAATGACTAAGGAATATGGCATACTCTTAAATGGATCCGGAATTTCAAATATCAGCAGCTCTCAAATTTCAGAGATGGAAGAGGAAGTTTCCCTGATCAGATAAGTACTTTTTGAAGCGGTAAACAAATCAAATATGCATTAAACTCCGCATTATCTTCCACGGTTTCATCGATTATTTCAGGGCCTGCATTATTTGTAAGATGATTAATTGCACAAGGATCTTGACTCAGAAATGCCCTTCGTAGGACTTTGATGAAGGTGTTGTAAAATTAAGGTCTTCGGGCATTTTCTAGGAACGACGCGTCCTGAAGGAAGTTTTAGAAGCATTATAGCTCTCAGAGCGCCAAGAGCAGCTGATTATTGGCTACTGTAGCTGAGAGCCTTAGGGTGCTTGGTTTAGTGTTAATCCCAAACACTTAGGGGAGATTACTCACAACATGAGCAGAGAGAAAATGTAGAAAAGCCAGAGGCTCACGAGCCTGAGATGATGCCAAGGAATCAGTTCATCCCTAATGATTTCACAGCCCATGAACGAGGCCACCCAGGTAGCTGTTAGATTACAAATGAAGCACGGATGCCCGCTTTCTAGTGCTTATAATAGAAAACGGGGTTTTCACCGGACTACAGATATAAAGCATAGGGTCTTTCTTCCCTCCGGTAAAGTCTGTTTTCATCACTACACGTGGGCTTGATCTGCTTAATTTATTTCCTTTCCTAGAACACGCTCCGCTTGTCCACAGCCTCGGGGCCTTCGCACATGCTTATCCATCTGCCCTGAGTGCCCTTCCCCTAGATCTTCCCGTATGTGACATCTCTCCACGCAGGTTGCAGTGCAGACTCTCATCTCCATCAGCAACACCCACCCCCACCCCCCCCCCCCGGCATCGATCCTCACTACCCTGCACCCTCTTGTATTTCCTTGTTGTATTTGGCATTTCATGAAAATATCCTGTTTACTTGTGTACTCGTTGACTACCTGTCTCTGTAACTGCTGTGGAACCCTTTCAAGCGTGAGGACACCACCCGCCTTGTGTCTATCCCCATTCTAGAACAGTGTCTGGCGATCAGTGCTCAATCATTGAAGCACGTGGTCAAGTTGAGGCATATGCGTGTGGGGTAGGGATGACAGTGGCATAAATTTAATCGATATACACACTCAGGTGGACAGAGTCGTCAAAGATATAAAGTAGTGGTACTAGAAGGAACTTCAATCATACTCCAGCCAGGCGATTGATTACCCAGGGCATTCAGACTGGGGTGTTGTCATTAGTATGCCGAGAAGAGGGGTCCTGCAATCTCCATGCTGTTCAGCAGCCTGATTGGCGAGAGCTCCCGAGACTAACTTAAGTAGTCCCTGCTTTATTTGAAGCTAAATTTTTCCTCTGCAGTCTTCCTGGTATATTGGCATCTCTGCCTTTTCGTTCTAAAAGGGGGTCATAATTCAGGGCAAGGGAAAGCTGCAGTGAGTCAGACCTGGAACCGCACAGATATGATGTCAATGTTGTTTCCTTAGCTACTGCACCCAGGGGAGGAAGCTTTAGTTCATTCTAATACTGTCATGATTTCACCAACTGAGAAATTGTTACATTAATGGTAATAAACTCATTCAATGTCTACCTACTCCGCAGGGACAAATTGGAGGAACTTTGTGCACGGTGTAGGGGCAAAATAGCATTGGTCTCCGAATCAAACAAAACCAAAGTGTGATGAATTTCCAGCATGGGGCGCTAGGGATTTGAATAGGTCACCTGGTCAATAGTAGCCTCAGTTTCCACAAATGGAAAATGAGGGTGATTTTGCAAGGTTGTGGTGATTTCTAGAAGGTGCCTTTGGGGGGCACCCACACCTGCTTGGTGCCCAGCCTGTATGGTCCCTTAAAGCACACCAAGGTACTTGAAATACCAACAATGAATTGTTGAATTATTTGACTTCATAGATTTTGAATGGCGGCGTTTATTATAGCACTAAACAAATCAAATTAACACAAAACAAACAAGCACAGCCCCACTTTATTGTGGTTCCCAGATCCCACAGTGATGCTCTTTAAATAGATGACTTTTTGCCTAAAACAGGTTCCCATCTAAATCGGAGTCTTTTCTTTCAGAACCTTCAAATCTGCATTTCTATACTGCGAATTATTCTGAAGCCAATTCTACTTTTCTCACAGAAACAAACCATACTCATCAATTCAGGGAATTCTTTCTCTCCATAGACGGTACAATTAACATTCTTAATTGGATGTCAGATATTTCTTTATCTTTTAATGCAATTCCTAGTAATGAAACACATCATTACGGACAAGGAGGATTGAATTGTTCCCCAAACTTTAAATAATGTTATTTCATACTCCTGCTTTAACACATGAGAAGTCAAAAGAAGCCTAAACCAGGCTCTCAAGGTAATGGTGGTGGATCAATGGAGGGAACTGAGTTTCCCTTAAACAGAGCATTAAAAAATCTAAGATATTAACTTATATAGTTTAATCACGATGCCCTATAATCTGGTTAGTGTTCCTTGTTACGAAAGGCAACATAAAACTACCAGCTGAGTCTTTCCCTGGGTGCTCAGAATTTCTACCAGCAACCCTATCCTATCCTCTGCATGAGCCCCTTCTGGGCAGGTGGATTATCATTACACTTCCATTCCAGGTTTCCTTCATTCCTGAACCGCAGGAAATGATTTCTAGATCATCGAGAGATATTTGAAAATTCTAATATTATGGTCTCTCTTAACATCTAGTGAGAGTTTACCTCCAAAGAGAAACTGAAATGTTCAAAAGTCATGCTAAAACCCCATGCTCCAATATGCGTCAGGAAGAACGGAGCCAGGGTAAACTGTTTGCAAGGAAGGTAAAGGAGAGAATTAATGGACGAGGTCCTTTGGAGTTAGGGAAGCTTTTCAGATTTAGGGTCTGAAGGCATGACAAATTACCAGGTATTTACCCTTCCCCAAATTAGCAAGTAAATGCTAAAAAATGAAAAATAAACATGTCATGAGTTTTCCACTCTTTAATACTATGCAGAATAATTGACCGAGGTGACATACGTTAGAATCTTAAGGGCTATTTTATAGATTTCATATAAAAGAATTGCTCTCCAAGAAGTTGCATGTAAATTTATTTTTTAAAGGGTTTGTATGTATTTGTGCTTTGGGCAAATAGACCATGGAGACCTGTAAGGCTCCTGACATGCTACAGGTCTCAATTTAAGGTCTCTCTTGTTCCCACTTCCTCAAATCTGGAGATGATTCTGCCACCCAGACCCTCAGTGGCTTCACGGAGGGTCTTGGTCACTCACTGGCCCTCAATGGTGCCTTGGCCATTAGTCCTGTGATGGAAAGTCCACCCAAGGAGCATAAGGACAATGAGATTCTCTCTGTGGCCCTCCTCTCTCATACAGGCACAGACTATTAACCTCTCCCCCTGCTACTCAACGGAATGATGTTGGGATTTGTATGTGGATTTTGTGTCCACCTGGAAGAAAAATGTAATTTTGGCACGGTGGCTGCACATAGAAAACTATGACATATGTCATCATTTACAGGGTTGATTTCACATTCTACTAGGTTTCATCTTTGAACAGAATTTTGACACTTACAATCATGTTTTTACCCAGAGTCTTTGTGATTTTAGGTAGTGACTTTGTAGGGAATTTGAGGGTGGTACTATAAAGTCCCCGATATGATGGTAGAGAGACATCATGACGCCCACTGTCCCAGATTCAGTGTTTGGCGAGACCTGGGATCTGGCTACTTGTTAAGTGCATTTTATGGACGGTGGGGAAGGATGCATATCTACTGTGGTAACAGCATCAGTGTGTAAAGAATTTGTTTCCATATGTACCTTAGATTGATTTGAGTCAGGAGCGAATCCAGGAGTTCCTCGGTACTGATGCTTAGTCCATCAGAACCAGGAAGTATCAATCCCATTACCATATTCCCTACACTGTGACTACCTATTTCCCTTGGCCCCAAATCTCTCTTGCGGGCTTCAACTGCTCTATCAGCCAGCGCATCTGAGAAGAGCGCATCATTGTTGATAACCCATCATTATTTTCTGAATCTTTTCATGAAGAGATAAGAGCTCTAGACTGAAGGCCACAGGAGGGCAGATGTCTTCCTCCTAGACTGGTGTTCCAGTTCCAGGGCTGAGTACAATGCCTAGCACAAATTAAACATTCAGTATACAGGAGCAGAAAAGCCAGGCTGACGGCTATATCTGATAGAGGATATTGCTACAGTACGCACTGAATACTCACCATATGGCAAGCACTTTCCATAAATGTTCTATCCTCGCAGGGATCTTGATAGACCTTGGCATTCCTCTTTTTGCTGATGGGGAAACTAAAGAGTTGGGTACTTTGACCAAAGTCACACCCACATACCCATAAGCAGGGGAAGGGGAAAGTGAACCAGAGTACTTTATTTTAACACTGACGCTCATTCTATTATGCCACAATGTAGAAACCTTATACTATTTCTTCCTTCTGTTTTCTAAAAAGAATAACTCTTACAAACTGTATTACGGAAGCAAAGGACAGTTTCTAAATCCTTAGAACGCTCCTACTGCTCTTTGTGAGGAGACAGGTAATTATGTAAATTGAGAAAGAAACAAAAAAATGTGTTTCTGTATCTGAGCTGAAGACTGGATTCTGCTTATGTGTCTCTATTTATAGGTGGGCATGTGAGAAAGCCAAAAACTATTCCTAGTTTCAGTTGTATTCCTCAAATAAGTCTTTTGACCCAAAGCTATTATATGAGTTAGTACTTAAAAAAGGGATTTGGGGTTACAATAATATCTTTAGGCGTGGGACTGGGGGCACTATACTGCACAACTCCAGGGGGTGCTATCACGCCGCTGATTAACGATAAATCTATTGGGAACTCGACTGGTATCAGAGTTTCTCACATCTTAAACGGAGTGACATTATATCTAAATAGGCACAAACAAGACGGAGACACTGACAAACAGCTCTGGAAATATCGGAAAGAAAAGCTCCATTTATGGATCTGTTGTTGTAATCGACCTTTACCACGTGTCTACATCTGTTTTTATGCCCTTTCGACTCCCTACGCTGCAGGCAAGACAGCAGAGCCCTGGCTTCTGTCCCCTAGTTTATCTTGGTTTGGTGATACTTCTGAAGAAATCATGCATGATATTGAAATTCCATGGAGGATTAGGGTTGCCAGTAACAGCTACTTTGGCTGAAGAGAACTAATGTTCTTTCAAATCTGGGGCCTTGAGTTGGAAGAATGTAAGGTCTAGAGGTGGCTTTGCCTGTGTTTTTTATTTCACTGATTTCTAATTAGAACTTTGAGGGCACAAAAGTTTCCCCCTCTCCTTTAAACATGGTTTTGTTCAGTTATATCTAGATTCGATTCCTTTTTGTTTTACCTGAGTTTACCTTCCAAGGTTTGAGATCAGAAATAAAACCAGGGGTGGGGTAGGGAGGGGAGTAGCTTTTTTCCTAGATAACGAATATTCACAGAAGTGTGGATCTGTTTTGCAAGAACATACTAATTTCATTTGCTTTGCTTCAAGTTTTTAAATGCAACAGGAGATTATACTCCTAACTTAAGTATTTGTAACCAGAAAGAATATGGACATGGAGATAAGGGGCCATTTGCAATGTTAACTGATCAGAGCTTGGCACAGTAAATGAAAACATTTAGCTCTATTGGAATGCCTGAGGAAACCATCATGTGAGGCTAAATGGATGGCACTATAAAGGCTGAGGCTAAAATGTATGCGTTGCTTTCAACCACGAAAAAATCGTAGTGATGTGTAAATTTCCATACCATCGAAAGCGTACAAAGTAAAGAATGTCATATAGCTGGCATAGAGCAAAGGGAAAATTAATACGTGATTAAAAAAAAGTATTTAATTATCAAGAGTTAGTTGTCAAAATGGGTGAAGGGGGTCAAAAGCTACCTCCAGTTATGAGATCGATAAGTCTTGGGATGTCAGGTATAGCATGGTGAATATAGCTATTAATATTGCATTGCATATTTGAAAGTTGCTAAGAGAGTAGATCTTAAAAGTTGTCATTGCAGAAAAAAAAGTTCTCATCTCAAGAAAAAATTTGGTAACTATGTATGGTGACGGATGTTAACTAGACTTCTGGGGTGATAATTATGCAATACATAAATACTGAATCATTATGTTGTACACCTGAATCCGGTATAATGCCGTAGGTCCATCATATCTCAATTAAAACAAAAATCATCCGTTGGCATGTCCAGGAAAGAAGATTATTAAAACCATTCTCTAATGGTGCCTGGGATTTTAAAATCAGTAAGTCCACGAGGAATGCCTGCCTCAAAGCCTGGCCTGCACGCTGAACCATCACAACCTGTGCCATCACAAATTCCAGCTCTTCCCCCGCGTAGCTTGGTTATAATCATTTGTAGAAAATAAAACTTGGAACAAACACAGGTGGCTCAGAGAAGAAAGAAGAACGTTTCGTCGTTTCTCAACTCAGCGTCATTCTCCACATTGACACCCAAGGACCCAACCCCTGCTGGTTAGCAGCTCCCGCGTCCCCAGCTGCAAGATGAAGTCCACGTGATCAGCAGCCTCGCAGAGTCTCACACGTCTCCCGTGGACATGTGCACCATCTCAGTTTCCACCAGGTGTATGATGACAGCCGGTCGTTATTATCTCTAGCCCAACCACTTGAGAGTTAGATGAAACCCACCCATCTCCTCCCCCTCTGGGAAGGGGCATGTTTACTATGGGACGCCATTTTGATTCACTGAACACAACAGGCTCTGAGACTGAACACAACCCTAGCTTAGGAAGACGACGGCCTGCAGGCCAGGGACACAGGTTGTGTCGCAAATCTGGGACTCTCAGACATGACGGAAGACCCTGAGTCCATTCTGTGGTCGAGTCACTGACCTAGACGAGAGGCTGACTTGGAACATGCCTCAGTCTCGAGTTTCCTCTGAGATATAAAGTAGCTGCACGGTCAGCAGGAGCCCGAATTGTCAACCCTGCAACACCATCTTCCAATCGAACTTGCAAGACAGGAGATAAGGGGAGGCAGGGGAAGAAGCGATCGATTCTATTCCCAGTTGTAAAGAATCGAGAGATGACATTAATAGGAGTCTTCAAAAGAACCACAAAAGTCTAAGGGGGCTACTGGAGAAATGATCTCAGAAAAGGAACTCAGTCTCAGATATCGGGACAGCAGGAACTATGCAGCCCAGTTGGACATTTCTTTGAAGTCTAGCTTATTAACATCAGTAAAGCTCTTTTGAAACAAGCACATGAGACTTCCTTTCTGATATTTTCTCTGTTTTGCTTTGGGGGGAAATGGGTCTTGTGGTCGAGTGGGACCAGCGGGGCCCCTTCTGTCAGCCCACAGGAGAGAACCAACGTGCCCAACTGGCCAAGAACAGACCCTCCCCAGATGCAGCAGGCAGGGCCACTCTAGTCACAGGGACTCATTAAAGGGAGACAGAGCTCTGTCTGTTTCCTGGCCACAAGTTCAGGCCATTTAGTAAAACTTTCCAAAGCAGACTATCTGGTGATAATACCAGGTGATGGTTTTAGAGATCAAGTAAATGACTTTTCTTATCTACAAAAATCTGACAAGGGTAAAGGATAATTTGATCCACGGCTCACCAAGTAACTGATGAAAGGTGACAATCACTAATGCACAACTAAATTAAAAGTTTCACTTTCAGTAGACTATTGAGTAGATTGATGGTTATTTTTCATGCTGCAGCAAAAGCACATGGAAAGTACAATCTTCTTCCTATCACGGAAAATTCCATTACTGTGATTTAATTCACCATAGTAACTTGTCTGTTTCTGTGTGGATGCATATCGTGTTATTTCCCTCTCTAGGCAAGTTCTGAAACCTGAGTTTTAAACAAAGGAAAGGCTTAGAGGCAACAGACGTTCTAAAACAGATTTTAGGAAGCCCTGATCATGAGTGTTTCTATTTGTTTCAAAATAGAAACTTTGCTTTGTGATTTATGACGCGCATTAAAATAGTCCTAGATAACAGCTCAGCGTTGTCAGTCAGCTGCAGAGGTTCCTGATCTCAATATGATTCTTGGGCAGCTCAGTTGCCCCGGCCTGAAAACAAAATCATGACACAAATGGCAAGAAGGAAACATCGGAGGACAATCGATTTTCAAACATACTTCTCTGGAACTCCAGAGCATGCTAAATAACTTTTTGAATTTGAATCGAGGCGCTTGCAAATAATGAGTCTTTACCAAGGGTCATGCTTTTAGGATCCTGAGGAAGACGTACAATTTTCATATTGTTATTCATGAAAAATATCTCAGTCGCCGCTTTTCTCCAAAGTGCGTCATTGAGGATAGTTTAGGATTGAGCTGGGTTCATTTTCTCATGATCAGGGTTTTGATATCCGAGTTACTAGGGTTGGTTCTGCACATTAATTGAATACAGTTCTCTGAGTTTGAAAGTAACCTCCAAAAGTCTCATAACAAGCTTCAGAAACCAATGGGGTTTCTGGGACCAATTTAACACGACTTTTGTTTGGTGCATTTTCTATTTGTTTATGGCATTGTCTGTTGTCATAACTTTAAACCATTACTCTGGGCTGGGCTGGGTCGAGCACTGCCAGTGTACCTAAAGTCTTTCTCCAGAATTCAGCTCAGGCAGTGGCTCAGGCAAATCTCAAGTAAATACAGATGTATATGGAAAGGATATGAATGGTTCTGAAACATCCATCCTTTCCATGTGAATGTAACCTCATTAGGATAATATCTCTGGTCTCTCTCCACCCACCCCTTTCCCCTCCTAATTCAGGAGGTAGAGTAAATTATTTGCTTTCTGAGTTTGGAAGGGGAAATGGAAATTGGGAACACGGTTCCTTCCTCTCTCCCATTCTTAAGCAGCATACAGCCTTCTGTGCCCTTTTAGAGAGAGGGTTTGCACACGCAAAGGTGTGGATGAGCTTTAGTGAATGGCGTTTAATGGGGGAGAGAGAGAAATGATGATTTAATGCAAAAGCTTCATACTGGGAAAACTAGGTACTGTAAGTATCAACTAAACTGTCTAACATTAGCTTAATTGGTAATAACTGATGTTTGCTGATGTTCGCTGGTTCCCCTCAACCATATATATTTGACTTATTTCTCAGTCTATTCATACCTTAGGTAGGGAAGAAGGTTATTTATTGGGCCCCTTCTGCATATCCAGACAGACAACTTTGGAAGGTAGACTTTGGCCAAACTCACTGTCTCTCTCTCTTGCTCTCTCTCTAAGACAACACATAACTAACAATTACTTATAAATGAGGCTCATCAAGCATATAGACATACCTCCAATATCTCGTAATGTTGTCTCAATCCTCATGAAGTTTGTCCATCAAAGGAGCCATACAGATTCTTTTCCATTAATAATTCCAAGGACCTTGTCTAACTAAGACTCAGTTTTGCTTCTTCTGACTTTATCAAAACGTCTTCTTAAATGTAGACAGCTACCTTTTTCATGAACTTGGGTTCCTTTCTCCTGCAAATTTGTTCTTTGTAATTATAACGGAACAGGAGCTCCTTTCATGTTAATGCTCTGGCTGATTTCAGTTCCCACTCAACCTCCTGTCTCCAACCCACCCTCAGAGGTTTTAAAAGTGGCCTCCAGGAAACAGGACAAAGCCAAGTGATGGAACGTGAATGCTACAAAACGAATCGTCTATGTAGAAAGGAAGCATGAAGGTACAGACATGAATCCTAGCTTATTTATATTTTTAATTGAAGTAAAAGCTTTGGTGATCAGAATTTGAAAAAGAAGCTCAAATTGTAACGTATGCTTCAACTAATATTTTAAAAGGAAACAAACAGTTCAATTCATTAAGTGTTTGCCAAGTAGCTTCTAGGTGCATAAATTTGTTGTATTTGTTATAGAAAACATGATATGTAATCACCTTAACAATTTAGTTGAAATGTCAAGAGAATATAAAGCCTAAGTAAGGCATGAAGAGACGTTAAATGAAAATATCATTTTCCTAAGAAAAGCACAACAGCCACTCATATGTATAATAAAATTAAAACTGACATGTAAAAATTAATCACTGAAAGAACCTCAACAATAAAATATGGATTCGAGTTCAGCTATTTCATTTATTGGGAACGGGGAAAAAGTGTTTTCTGGCATTCATCAAATAAATATTGATAATCAGCTGCTTCCATGTTCTAGCCCCTTGAGTTCTATCACGGAAGACAAAGATCCATGCCCTGTGGCACTGTGCATTTCAGCGCAGAGGTAAACAATACACAATGACCACAATAAGTACACTAATTGCGTGCTATGTTAGGAGACAAGAGGTGTTATGGAGGAAAACGTATGACAGAGTAAGGGGGAAAGGGAGTTGCCAACGGGAGTGAAAGTTAAGTTAGGTTTCGGGGGGGGGGTGACCTTGAGCAAAGAAGGAAGTAAGGAGCATTTCATGAAGATATCTGCAGAACATGGAAGGTGTAGTGGCCAAGGAGGACTGCACCAAAATGGGACACGATGGCATGCAGATTCTTTTGAGCTACAAATAATCAAGACAAAGACTCAGGGAGAAACTTTGAACCCCCGCCCCCCAACATGCCTGAAAATAATTAGGTAGAAGGCCTGTTCCAGGAAGAAAGCTATTAACAGAGATTCCTATTTACTTAAGAAACTTACGTGTATAACAGGGCAACCTTAGTTTTCCAAATATCTCCTCTCATCTTCCCACTAATGGCCTTTCTCCCCTTTGTATCCCCAGATCCCTACACCTCTCTGTAACTTAGGATCATGTATATACTTCATTTTTCCTGTCTTTGGAATCTCACACCTGTATGGATTCCTCAGACGTATAAAGCTAGATATGATTTTCTCCTATGAATCTGTCTCATGGAATATTAATTATTAGTCCAGCTAGAAGAATCTTGAATAGAGGAAAATTTCTTCCTCTCCAGCAGTAGTCAGTGAGCTGAGTGAATGGAAGCATAGGAGGAAATGAAGTCTGAGAAGTAACCTTAGGTGTGGCAAAGGTCAGGTCTGGCATGGTTATATAAGGCTACTATTATTTTGGATTCTAATTTGAATGACGCGGTCAGACTCTGAAGAGCTATTGCTATATATTATCATATCATGGATGCAAAGCTTAAAGGACTTGACCTTAACTGATGAACACATTTACTGACTAATCAAAAACCCATTTCCCACATATTCTGAGTTTGTTTGATTTTCAGTGCCACACCTAATTTGCAAATTGTTGTAAACAGAGAACTAGTAAAGTTTATTATAGAAGAAATCAACAATGTTATCTAATAACTTCAGCTTTAAGGCACACTGAGATAGCCTATAATCACTGAGTACATTGAAGAATTTATTTCGTTTGTCTGTGTTACTTTGGGTAACTTGTCTTTATTTTGCCTCACATATAACTTGTCTTTATTTTGCCTCACATATAACTCAACGCAGAAAACAGTGAACATTCCTCAAAAACATTTTAAGGCAAATGAACAACCAAAGCCACCCGGCACAAAATATTACGATTAATTTAAACAGTAGAGCACCGGGGCACCTGGGTGGCTCAATTGGCTAAGCATCCAGCTTTGGCTCAGGTCATGATCTCGCAGTCTGTGAGTTCGAACCCCACATCAGGCTCGGTACTGACAGCTCACAGCCCAGAGTCTGTTTCAGATCCTGTGTCTCCCTCTCTCTGTGCCCCTCCCCCTCTCACACTCTGGCTCGCTCTCTCAAAAATAAATAAACATTAAAAAAAAATTAAACAGTAGAGCACCAAAAGTCTGGGAAGAGAAGAGCTGGAGAGAATTTCTTTGGAAAATGAGAACATTCCAAAGCACTGTGCATAGTGGGAAATGAGCGAATCATATACACGCTTAGGGAAAGACCAGAGAATCCCTAATCTTTCACGTCTGCTTGATTGCTGGATTCAGTGCAAGCAAGAAGCAAAAGCCAAGGGTAAAATGGCACGGGTGCTATTTGTAAAGAGCTGAGGAAAAACAAACAAACTTGGCATAAAGTATTCTCTTTTCAGCAAAAGTTCCCTTTACAGAAGTAAAAATGAAGACATTCATGAATAAACAAAAGCTGAGAGAGTTTGTTGTGAGCACACCTGCCCTAGGAGAAATGCCAATGGGGGGTCTTCTGACGGAAATAAAAGGAGACAGTAACTCAAAGTTGTACAACGTAATAGATAATTCCAGCAAAGGCAAATAGCAAATATTACAGACACCGCTATTCTATTTTTGGCTAACTTCCTTCTTTTTCTACATGATTTAAAAGACAAATGTATAAAACAATAACTATAAATCTATGTTAACAGGCACACAAAGTATAAAGATGTAATTTGTAACAATATTAACACCAAGGGAGAATTCAGAGCTGGAGAAGAGCAGAATTTCTTACGCTCTTGATACTCTGTTAGCATCAATTTAAACAGGATAGTTATAATTTTAGGATGTTAATTGTAATCTCTATAGTTATTACCAAAAATAGGTTACTGAAAACTATACACAGATGTAAATGTGAGGAAAAAGATCAGAATGGAACACTACGGAAAAAAATAAGCACAAGAGAGGGCAGAGGTGGAGGAAATGAGGGAAAAAAAGTTTAAGACATTTAGAAAACAAATAGCAAACGTCAAAAGTAAGCCCTCTCTTATTTGAGATTATTTTAAATGTAAATTGATTACATTTTGCATTCAAAAAGCAGAGATGGACAAGATAGATTTTTTAAAAATACATGATTGGGGTGCCTGGGTGGCTCAGTCAGTTAAGCATCAGACTTGATTTCAGCTCAGGTCATGATCTTACAGTCATGAGATTGAACTCCCAGTTGGGCTCTGTGCTAGACCTGGATCCTGCTTAAGATTCTCTCTCACACTCTCCCTCCTCCTCTCTCCCACTTGTGCGCATGCTCACACACAGGCTCTCTCTCTCTCTCAAAAACAAAATACATGATTCAATTATATGCTGTATATAAGGGATTCACTTTATACCCAAAGACACAGTTAAATTCATACTAAAAAATTCGAAAAAGATGCCAGGCAAAGACTAACCGGAGAGACCCGGGCTGGTTATATTAATATCAGAAAGTAAGAGACTTTAACTCAAACTATAATTGTTTTTAACTCAAAAAACAATTATAAAGGTAAAGAGATACTTGATACTGATAAAAGTATTAATTTGTCAAGAAGACATAGCAATTATAAGTATTTATGCACCAAACAAAAGAGCTGTAAGATCTGTGAAGCAAATACTGATGCAGAAGAGAAAAGGCCAGTTGTACAATAGTATTTGGAGACTACAATACTCCCGTTCAATAACAGATAGGAAATCTAGACAGAAGATCACTGAACAAATTGACAACTTGAACAAAACTATAAATCAATAAGACAGAATTGATACACATAGACCATGCCACCCACTAACAGCAGAAAATATTCTTCTCAAGTACAAAAGGAACCATATGTTGGATCACAAACAGGTCTAAATGAATGAAACATATTTAAATAATATCTAATATTTAATATATTATATTATAAATTTATATATAAATGTATATATTTAATATATATAATTAATGCATTTAATATAGTCCCTTGATATTTGACACACTGGTTGTACTTAATTTTTAAAATTAGTAGATATATATTAAATATTATATATAATTTAATATATCTTCTCCAATCATCATGAAATAAAGCTAGAAATTAGTAACAGGAGGACAATTCACAAATACGTGCAAATAAAATTACTAATTTAAAAAGTTAAGTACAATCAATGTGTAAAATATCAAGGGAAATTTTCAAATACCTACATCTGAGTAAAGAGAGGACCACAACACACAAAAATATAAGAGAGTGAAAGAGTGCTCATTGGGAAATTTATAGCTGTAAACACATAACTTAAAAAGAGAAGAAAGGTCTCAAAACAACAACCTAACTACACATTAAGTGATTATAAAAAGAAAAGGAAAAGCAACTAAAACATAGCAGGTAAAATGAAATAATACACAGATGAGATAAATAAAAAATAATAGAAAACATAATAGAATCAATAAAACCCACAGCTGTTTCCTCAAAAAGATCAAAAAGAATTAACAATTTTTAGGTAGCCTAAAGCAAAAGAAACAGACAAAACACAAATAACTAAAATCACAGATAACTAAAACTGGGGAAATAAAAAGGATAATTCTATAAATACTCTTATCCCACAAAATTACATACCGTAGAAGGAATGGACAAATTCTTAGAAACACATATGCACCGAAACTGAATAAAGAAGATACAGGAAAATCTCAACAGAGCTGTAGTAAGTGAAGACATTCAAACAGTAATCCAAAACGTCCCCTAAAAGAAAATTCCAGCACCAGATTCCCTCACTGGTTAATTCTACCACATGTTTAAAGAGCTGACTGTAAGGTAACTTTAAATTCTTTCAAAAATAGAACAAGGAAGGATATTTCCAATTCTTTCTATGAGGTTGGCATTACCCTAATGCCAACAACAGACAAAGACAACACACACAAAAGAACTCCCACAGACCATTATCACTTGCGAAAATAGATAAAAAAATTCTTCAACGCAATACCAGACTGAACCCAACAGAAAATGTACAAAAATCATACTTAGCGGTAATTATTAATAATAAATAAATAAATAAATAAATAATCATACTTAGTTACCAAATAGGATCTATCCCAGGGATGCAAAGGTAGTTCAACAGAAGATAATTATCCAACATAATATGCTACACTGGTAGAAAAAAAAAAAGACAAATATATAATACCCCATCACCTCTCTAATGCAAAGAGACAAAAAGAAGCATTTAATAAAAATCAACATTTTTTTTTTCATGGTAAAAATACTCAAACAACTAGGACTAGAAGGGCACTTCCTCAATACAAAATATGAAGTAAAGTAACATTATATTCAGTGGTAAGAAAAAAAGAGGAAGAAGAATGATTTCCCCCTGATAACAGGAGCAAGAAGACAAGGATGCCTACTTCCTCACTGCTCTTCAACATTGTATTCAAAGCTCTAGCCAGAGAAAATAGACAAGAAATAAAAAGGCATCCAGTGAAAAGGGAAGAAGTCAAACTGTCTCAAATGACATGATCTTACATATAGAAAATCCCAAAGAATCTGCACAGAAAATGAATAGAATTGATATACAAATCGATCAAAGTTGCAGGGGATAAGATTAACACAGAAAAATTAGTTGTGTTTCTGTATGCCATCAATTAACAATCTAAAAAAGAAAAAAAGAAATTGAAGAAACATTTCTATTGACAATAGCCTCTAAAAGAATAAAATACTTAGTATTACAATTTAACCAAGGAGGTGAAAGTCTTACGCTGAAAATTGTAAGAATTTGCAGAAATAAATCAAAGACCTATATTAGTGGAAATATACCCCACGCTCATGCATTGCAAGACTTAATATTGTTAAGATGGAAATGCTACCCAAAGTGATCAATGAATTCAAAGCAATACCTACAAAATTCCAACTGCCTCTTTTGCAAAAATGGAAAATTCAATCTGAAAAGCCATATGGACTTCAAAGTGGCCCCAAGTAGCCAAAGCAATATCAAAAAAGAACAAAGTGGGAGTACTTACATTTTCTTATTTAAAAACTTACTATAAAGCTATGGTAATCAAGAGTGTGGTACTGGTGTAAGAATAGAGACATACAGACAAATGAAATAAAATGGAGAGTCTAGATATAAACCCAGACTTCTATGGGAAATTAATTCTTAGAAAGGCTGGCAGGAGCCCTCAGTAAGGGAAACAACAGTCTCCTTACCAAATGGTACTTGGACACTTGGATATCCACATGCAAAAGAAATAATTTGAATCCCTTCATCTTTATATACAAAAGTTACTCTAAGTGGATAAATGTCCTAAATATAAAAGCTAAAACCATAAAACTCTCTGCAGAAAATAAAGCAGCAGATCTGCATGACCTTGCACTTGACAATGGATTCTTAGATATGACACCACAAGCATGAACAATACCAGAAAATTGGATAAATTGAACCATCAAAATTTTTTAAAAATGTAACCGCTTTTGAGTACCAAAGGTCATTATCAAAAGTGAATGGACAACCTGAAGAATGAGAGAAAACAAAAATTATATCTGATAAGTATCTACCATCTAGAATATATATATATATATATATATATATATACACACATATATAACACATATATATTATATATCATATTATATATTACATATCACTTACAATTTGACAAGAATGAGACAATTAAAAAATTCACAATGCACTTGAACAGACATTTTTCCTAAGATACACAAATATCCAACAAGTAAATGAAAAGATGCTCCATTCATTGGTCAATAGGGAAATGGAAATCCAAACATCATGGAGGTTCGGCTTCACGTCCACTAGGATAACTGTAATTTTTAAAAAGGAAAATAACAAGTGTTGACAAGAATATGGAAAATGGTAACGTTCATTGCTTTGTTGCATTCCCAACACTGCTGGTGGGAATGGAAAATCGTTCAGTGACTGTGGACAAATGTTTTGCTGTATGCAAAAATTAAACAAAGGATTACCATGTGACCCAACAATTCCACTATATTAGATACGTTCCCAAAAGAATTGAAAACAGGTACTTAAAAAAATACCTGAATTTAAATGTTTACACGAGCTTTAAATACAATAGCCAAAAGGTAGAAAAAAAACCTCGATTTCATTAACAAATGGGTAAACAAAATCTGATATAAAATCTTATATCTTTATACCTTATAAAATCTTATATCAGATTTTGTTTATACCTGATTAAAGACTTTACAGTCATAAAGATGAATGAAACAGTGACATATACAACACGGATGAATGGCAAAAACATTATGCTCAATAAAGTCAGATGCAAACAGTTACATGATGTATGATTTCACGTATAGAAAAAATCCAGAATAGGTATAACCATAAACAGAGAAAGAGCACTGGCATTTGCCAAGGTTGGAGTAATAGATCAGGGGAACAGGAAGTGACTGTTTCCTTTCTGGGTGATAAAATTGTTTCATACCTAGATAGAAAGGATGGTTGCACAACACTGCAATATACTAAGTGCTACTTGTTTATTAACCCTAAGATAGTTCATTGTGTATTATGTGAGTTTCACATGACTAAGAAAATTTACAAACACTTAATATAACCCCCCATATTAATTAGGCTAAAAAATACAAATTACAAGAATAATAAAAGTCATGTCAATACCAAAAACGCATTTTACATAATTCAACACACACTCAGAGTAAACCACTCAGAAAACTAGGAATCAAGGGGAACTTCTTCAAATTGACAAAGAGCATCTACAAAAAAATGTGTGGCTATAATTATATGGTGAAGACCTTCCTCCAGAGATTGTGAAAAAGAAATTTATCCAGTCTCACTATGCTTATCCAACATACCCCTGGAAATTCTCAACCAATGCAATAGGGCAAGAAACTGAAATAAAATTACAAGATCAGAAGGAAGAAGTAAAACCATGCACAGATGATATGGTTGTCTATGCAGAAAATCCCAAGGACTCTACAAAGAAACTTCTAGAGCTAACAGTACCATTCAAAAGCATTCCGGGGCACCTGGGTGGCTCAGTCGGTTAAGCGTCCGACTTCGGCCCAGGTCATGATCTCGCGGTCCGTGAGTTCCAGCCCCGCGTCGGGCTCTGTGCTGACAGCTCAGAGCCTGGAGCCTGTTTCGGATTCTGTATCTCCCTCTCTCTCTGACCCTCTCCTGTTCATGCTCTGTCTCTGTCTCAAAAATAAATAAACGTTACAAAAATTTAAAAAAAGAAGCATTCCAAAATAATTCCCTGCAAATCTCAGGGAACACATACTAGATTTACAAGTTGAAAAGCACAAAACACTGGTGATATGGGCATAGAATCTAAATGAATGGAGACCTATACCATGTTGGAAGACACAATACCATAAAAATATCAATTCTCTCAAAATTGATATCCAGGTTTAATTTTTTGTTTATTTATTTTTGAGAGAGAGAGACAGAGCATGTGTGGAGGAGGAGCAGAGAGAGAAGGAGACACAGAATTCGAAGCAGGCTCCAGGCTCTGAGCTGTCAGCCCAGAGCCCAACACGGGGCTTGAACTCATGAGCTGTGAGATCATGACCTGAGCTGATGTCGAATACTTAACCAGCTGAGCCATCGAGGTGCCCCTGATATTCAGGTTTAACGAAATCCCTTTAAAAGTCTGAGCTTAACGTTCTATATTTATAGATAAGAACATTCTAAAATTTAAACATTCTAGAATAGGTAGAACGATTTTTCAAAAGAAGGAAATGGAAGAACCAGCTTCAAGACTTACGGCGTAAGCTACTAAAATCAAAACTGTGTAGTATTGGCAGAATGATAGATACATAGATTGGTAGAACAGAAGGAGAATCCGGAAATAAGTTCCCACAGATCTGCCCCATCGGTTTTTCACAAAGGTAGAAAAGCAATTCAATAAAGGTAGGATAGACAGCCTTTTTACAAATTGTGTTGGAGCAACTAGCCATCCATAGGCTTAAAAGAACCTGGAAGCAAGTCCTATACCCTATACAGGAATTAACTCAATATGAATCATGAACTTAAATATAAAATGTAAAAAGTATAAAAAACTTTCTTTAAAAAAAAAAGTGGGAAGAAATCTTCAGAATCTACAGCTAGGCAAAGAATTCTTAGACTTGGCACCAAAGTCACATTCCATAAAAGGAAGAAACCGTAAATTGTTCATCAACTTGATGAAACAAAAAGTTCATCAAGCTTCATCAAAATTAAAAATGTTTGCTCTGTGAGTGATCTGGTTGACAGGATTAAAAGACAAGCTACAGACTGGCAGCAAGTGTTTCCAAAATACACATCTGACAAAGGACTAGTATTTAGAATGTATAAAGAACTCTTAAAGCTCATCTGTCAAAAACAACCCGATTGGAAAAAGGCAAAAGAAGAGAAATGTCACTGATGAAGACGTACAGGTGGCCAAGAAGCACAGGGTGTGATGTTCAACATCATTGGCCTCCAGAGAAATGCAAATCCACTACGCCCTCATCAGAATGGCTACGTGAAACAAACACGCAAACACACTGGTGATAATATTCAATGCTGCTTAGGATGCGGGAAAAATGGATCACTCAAATATTGCCGGTGGAACATAAAATGGTACAGACACTCTGGAACACAGCTCACGGTTTGTGTAAGACACTGAACCTGCAAGTCCCAGGCAACCTACTGCCTGTCCTACTGGGCAACTGTCCTAGAAATACAGACAGTTCAGGGTAAATAATGTGGCAGTAAACAGAGGAATACACATAGCAACCCAAGTGTCCGTGGACAGATGAACGGATAAAGATGTGGGGATGTGCATGTATATGTGGATGTGTATACATGTACAGACAAAGACACATGCCCTATGATTTCACTTGTATGTGCAACCTGAAATTGAAGAAATAAACCAAGAAGGAAAAAGCGGAATCGGACCTATAAATACAGAGAACACACTGATGGTTGTACAGGGAAGATGGGGGCGAAGGGATGGGCCAAATGGGTGAAGGGGAGAGGAGATACAGGCCTCCAGTTACGGAATGAATGAGCCACAGAAACAAAAGATGCAGCCTAGGGGATAGAGCCCGTGATATTATAAACATTTATTTAATGAAAAATAAATAAATGCAAGCATGTACACAAATGTGTACAGCAGCATTGTTTGGAAGAGACAAAAGCGGAAATAACCCAGATGCTCCTGGACGAGAGAATGGGTGATTGTGGTACATCCATCACATGGAGCCCCACTCAGCAAGAGAAAGGAACAGACCACTGGCTCCTACATGTAACGACGTGGGTGAGTCTCCCAGAGCCATGCAGAGTGGAAAGACACAGTCCCGAAGGTTACAGACCCTGTGATTCAATGTACACAACAGTCTTGAGATAAGAGGATGATAAAAATGGAGTGTAGTTTAATATTTGCCCAGGGTTAAGTGGCGGTGGTCTCAGGAAGAACATGAGTGTGGCTGGAACACGGTCTTTGCGGTGACGAGAATATGCTCTATCTTGACCGTATTAACGTCAGCACCCTGGTTGTGATATCATACTGCGCCTTTCTAAGACGTTGGCACTGGGGAAACCGAGTGAAGATACAGGACATCTTTCTGATTTACTTTCTACGATCGCATGTGAATCTAAAATTACCTGAAAATAAAAACTTTAAATAGAAAGGAGAATACAGATGAAGATAAATTGCTTTCTTAGAAGAACGTGAAATCTTGGCAACCCGAAATCCAAAAGAAGTATTAGGAATTGTTGCTGTGAGTGGTGGGTGATATAAGTTGTCTCAACTTCCCTGTCGTCAGGGAGATAAGAATGCATGTATACGATCACAGTTGCTGTCTTCTAACATGGTGGCATTAACCAACAATTTCTACGTAGCTCCACCAATCTACAGTATTATTATGATACAATCGACATTAATTTGCTCTGTTAGGAAAGCTCACATTTGGTGAACAGATACATCATCCGCATATGTGGGTCAAATAAATACATGTATTTACACTTTATAGTAAAAGAAAAAAAAATTGGGGCTGGAGAAACTCTGCACACAGATTGCACTTCCTGACTTCAAACATATCATGATGAAATACATAAACTGCAAAGGAAATGAAATCCCTCAAATAAAGCCACAAACAGTTTCTAGTAACTTGGCATGCTTTCAAAGTTACACTGGAATGATTTTTTTCGATAATTAATAGCAAATTTAATACACATTCCTCCTTTGCAGACAAATAAGGTGTTTCTAAAAATAGCAGAGCACTGAATTACACAGAGGAAATGAGACAAGGCACAGGGGACAATACTTAGGAGCATGCATTGTTCTTAAAATAGCTGAGGGAAAGGATTAGGCTTTACAAAAAGACCACATTGACACACTTTTGTCTTCATCACGCTAATTTCTTTTTATTTTCTCCAGCGAGGCACTTGGTTTCTGTAGTCTGGTGCCTTCCCATGGTGAAAAGCGCATCTGGGTTTTCCACGCACTTTCGCTGGTCCCCCTGGTGAATACTAATGTAAAGATGGTATTCATGTGCCCAACAATGTCAGTCCGAAGGGTTACTATTTCTCACATCGTGTTCTTCAGAAACATAAAATCCGTTTCAGCAGTCACTTCTTTTTGTGTTCTGTTTTCAGGAACGTTTCAACACCGTGTGAAATGTTGTGCAATTACTCCTCACTACACCTTCTGCTTCATGATTCCCAGGGAGCGTGGTCACAGCCCTTTTCCACTGGGGACTCAAGCTCAGG
Source organism: Felis catus (assembly GCF_018350175.1). Classification (NCBI taxonomy): domain Eukaryota; kingdom Metazoa; phylum Chordata; class Mammalia; order Carnivora; family Felidae; genus Felis; species Felis catus. The sequence continues at coordinate 4,408,183 of NC_058371.1, forward strand.
AAACAAACAAGCCCCCGCAGTGGCAAACACGGGGGTAGGACACTTGTTACAGCCTTGAAACATGGGTGACGGTGTGTATTCCAAATCGGTTGGCCAAAAAGAGACACAAAAGGGAAATAAAAATGAAGCCACTCTTAAGGAATTTTACTCAATACTTTTTCCTGTTCCATGTTGAGAAGGCTTTTTTTTTCTTCTTAAGACTTCTCTCTGCTTCAGCACAGAATTGACTGAAATGGCTTCGTACAGAGAAGGGACTCAACCACACAGCCATTCTCTACTGGCCCGACGAGGTGAGCTGGAGAATATATGGAGAGAGGCACCGGGTTTTCTCCAACTACAGACACTCTGAATCAACCACAGGGACTCTAGTCTTTTTGGTGATGCAAGCCTTCACTACATGATCCCAGCCTTATTTTTGTTTCTTATTTTTCATGATCTATATATGCAAGATAATAGCAAGTTAGAGCCGGGAGAAACTTCCAATCCCCTGGACGAAGCCCTTTATTTATTATTTTCTTTGGGGGTGGCTATCACTATTTTGTATTTTAAATGGGCAATGGTATCATGTGGGTTTAATGTGGACTTCCCTAATGGCTACTAATGCCAAGCATCTTCTCTCGTGCGTGTTCTTCATCTGTATACTCTTTCCAGTGAAACATCTTTTCACAGGTTTACCCATTTTCTAACTGGATTTATAGCAATGTTGAGGAAAGCCCTTTTTCTCAAAGTTGAAGGAGCAGAGCACAAATATCTAGAATCTATGGGTCCATTTCCTTTCTCTGAGGGCATCTTTGGAGACTGCTAAGCATTGTAGCATTGAGCTGAAGGCTCCCGGCAGGTTGACTCCCAGGATCCTGACCCTGAGACTCAGAATCACACATACCTCACCTGGATCAGGCAAAACATTCTGGGACTCTGCCTGAGATCCATGATCAACCTGCAATAGCCCCATGGTGTAAGCCTGGATAAGCTGATCCAGCAAAGACCAGAGACTGGTGAATTGACTCCCGTTGATGGTTCTAGCAAACCATGCTGCTAACTGAGCTACTGAACTCCGACCGGGAAGGATTTCACCGGATTCTGTGAAGATGCCTCATACCTCCTCATATACACGACCTACTCAGGAAGAGAGGTGCTCATGCTCCTTGCTTTTTTTTTTATCTTTGCTTTATCTTCGGGACACTTAAGAAGTATTAAAACATTTCTCCAGTGTTCTCCTCCTCAGTGCCCTCCATGACTGCGGTTCCCTTCCACATCTATTATCTATACCTCCCTCTCCACGTTCTTCTGTCTGGTCCACCACATCCGGGCCGAGCTTATTTTAAAGCTGTTTTTTCATTATTTCTAAAGCTGTGTGTTCTTCATTTCTAATGTCTTTCTTAGACCACACATCTTCCTTTTCATCTCTTTCCTGAGAGCAGTTCATTCCATACTCAGAAAGCATTAGGGTCTACTGTGAATTTCCTTATAGAAATGCTCTAGCTTCGATTTAAGTTCTTAAAATTCTAGGGTATGCAGTCATCAGCTTTTTTTTTTTTAAGTTGAACACTTCTGTTTATTTTTCTCAAACTATCTTTACATAGTTTTTATTCACCTTCTTGGGGTTGGAGGTGGAGTATTTATCCAGAAGGAGAATGAGTCACATAGGAATATTGAGAAGGCCATTCGAGAAGAATGGTGTGCTAGAAGCCAAATCACAAAACCTCACTTGTCATCCATGGCTTCCAGACACGGCAGGAAAGACAGATGCCCAGTGTCCCATGCTTGTTCTTCCTTGAAAGTCATGCATTAAAGACTTTATAAATGTTGCAGCTGCTTAGCAGAAAATTCATTAAAATTTCGAAGGGCTGACAGCGTAGAGAAACTCACCCTTTGGATCTTTTCTAAAGGAAGTGCTCCGTCACCACAGAAATGGGCTTGGGGCATCCACGCCACCAAAAGGACCTAGGGATCTTTCTGAGGGTACGTTTAAAGATTTACTTTTTACTGCTGCACTCACTAAACTAAAGCCCTATCCCTATCTTCCTGCTGGGTCGCTCTGCATGCTACCTGTGTCAGCTCATTTAAAACAGTAATGGACTTCGACCCTGACCACCCGTTCGCCTTCTTTGATGCTGTTTGTGTTGACTGGCGGTCTTTCTCCTGTTCATGACCGGGTCAAGACTGTGGCTCACAATGAAACACTCCTTCTCTAATAAATGAAGTAGTAGGCAAGGAAATTGTGTGTTTGGGATAGTTAAGAAGCGAATATGGGGGTGCCTGGCAAGCTCAGTTGGTAGAGCATGTGACTCTTGATCTCAGGGTCATGAGTTCAAGCCCCATGGTTGGGCATAGAGATTATTATTTAAAAAAAAAAAACTTTTGTTTAAATAAAAGAAGCAAATATGCTGTCTTAGTTTGGGCTGCCATAGCAAAATACCATAGATTAAGTGGCTTAAACAATAGATACTTCTCAAAGTTGTGGAGGTTGGGAAATCCAAGAGCGAGGTTCAAGTTTCCCTGGTGAGGTCCAGCTTCCTGGATTGCTGGTCGCATCTTCTTAGTGTGTCCTCACATGTCAGAGGGTGGGGCATGAGGAGGAGGTCTGGTGTCTATTCTGATAAGGGCACTTATGTCATCATAAGGCCTCACCTGACAACCTCATCTAAACCTAATTACCTCTCAAAGTCCCCACCTCCATTACGTTATGGGTCAGGGCTTCAGTATATGAATTTAGTGCGCAGGGAGCAAATCAGTCCATCGTACATGTCTTCTGACTTAGCTACTTTATGACATTTTGACCGTCTCTGCATAAATATGTTCCTATAATTAAAAGTGCTGACCTCAGGAGTACTATACTTCGTATTTTGATCTTTACCCTTAAGATGGGAAAGTAGCATATCTCTGTTTTGGCAGTTTCTATGACATGAGATTTGACATATCAATACACCAATGTCATCGGTGGTAATAGGCTAGCGTATTTCAGCCATTCCTATGAATGTATGCACACACAGCACTGTGACACGTGTGCAGAGGACTCAGGACACTCCAGACGACCCACAAACCAATGGAGTCAAATGGCTGAGAAACACATAGACACAAAAACTTAAAATACAAAGAAGAAGGTATTTTGTCTCACGCGCTCAGTAACAGTACATTTTCGGATGCGCATCAGAATGCCTTTGTATGTTTGTGGTGGGGTGTGGGGGTGGGTTTTAATGACATGATAGCTTGATTCATTGAATGGACTCACAGAACAAACACACCAGTGCTTGTTCCTGACTATGGCTTTATCAAGAAGCTCCATTGTGCTTTACACGTCGGACGCTTTTCTCTACCAATAATTCTGAACACCATTTCGGCAAAAATCGCACAGTAAAATTGCATAGCATAAAACACTGACCATGGCTTAAAAAACAGCTATGTTTGTAAGTTTGTTTTCTCTGAACATTTTGTGGCATGATTTATATATCTATGAAGCTTCCTTTTCGATTCCTCTTAGTATTTTCTCTACCTTCTGGGTGAAATAGTCAATCCATTTCCCATTACAGACATTAAATAAATTCTCTGTGAACTTCAGTGCAGGTTACTGAATGGGTCTAGGGAAACACAGGGATAGCACATTTCTAAATCCTGTTTTTAACCCCCATTGATGCTGTTTGTTTGTCTACTTAAACACACACCACACACACACACACACACACACACACACCTTACAGTCTTAGGTCTATTTGTCCAATCAAGTGGAAATTTTGGGGAGAAATATTAACATTTGTCAAAGAGGTTTGTCAGAATAATTCTGGAAGCACAACAGAAAAGCTCTTGCTCTGGAACAATAGCCTCAATGTTGGCTAAAGGGATCTGGCCACCTTCCAAATAGGGGTCACTCTCTCCTCTCTACCTGAATTCACCAGACACTTTCAATAGACTCAAATCATATGATCCTCAACAGTGCCTTTCTCAGCACAGAGATTAAACGGAAAAGTTTGAAAATGAAACAGTTTTCATGGTTAGATTTAATTAACAGATCCATTTTATCGCACCTTGTAAGACACATTGCTCAGAAAGGATTGCTGGTTACATGTATATTTTTTCTTCTCCGGGAGGTTATCAGCCTGAAGGAGCCAGAGGGAAAAATTGCATTTAAAGACTTTCATCCATGCCTCATCTTTTCAAGTTACATTAAAGGCGAGAGGATAGAAACACCCCGCTAGTTGCCTAGATTGGCTTTTGAGTGGGTCAGCTTTCCAGAGTGTAGAGCAGCACCCCGCCCAGGCAGGCATCGTTTTTCTCTCTTGGAACATCTGACATGGTTCAGGTGGCTTACCCAGAGCATGGCAGCGCTAACATCAAGGGCAGCCCTCTCCTCTTTGTGCAGGAGATCAAGTGCTCCTGGAAGAATCAGGTGTTCTGCAGTGAAAGAGCCTGGGGACTGATCTCCCCTTTGCATGGGGGTCCCAGACAGCAGCCTCTCTATGAGACACCTGCCGGGCTTCCGTTGGCCAAGTCTCCTGGAAGTCCAGAAAGGTGAGACGGGCAGGCTTACTCAAAGAGGATTATTTGCACAGGTGTCTGAACCCCATTTAACAGAATACATTTCCAGGACCCTTTGATCTCTTGAGCTCTCTCAGATGAAAACTTCCCTAGGACCTTGTCTCTCCAATTGAAGCCACGTGGGGGGCAGGCATTGACTTGAGGCAAGTGTAAAGGAGGATAGAGCCTGTCAACATTCTCACAGCCAAGTAGACTTGGAAGCATGAGCAGAAGATATCTGTAGTGAATACACAACCTTCCCCTCCCACATGTAGAGAAGAGGAAGAAAAATAAATCCTGCATTACAGCCTAAATTTTTTTCTAAAAAGGGTTGGAAACTAAGGAAATGCATAACTATTGGAATAAGAGAAAGATGAGAGAAAATGTTTAAGAATATCCCTGAACCCTCGGGTATATCATGTGCACCAAATCTGCAAAAAAATTAAAATTAAGAACAGACCCATAGAAAGCCTGAGTGCTTGACAAAAAAAAAAAAACAAAGTTTAGGGTCAGGGAGGAGAGAGCAAACCTGACTGTGTGCACACACATACACACTCACAGATACACTCATTCACATGCACGGTGACATGCACACGTACACTTCTGTGGAAAATAGGAAACAAATTCTGAAAGGGTGTCAAGGGGAAAAGATAATTGTACCCAAAAGAAATAAAGAAACTGAGGGAGGTGTGAAGGAAGGAAGGAAAGATGGAGGGGAGGAAGGGAGGAAAGAAGGAAGGGAGAGAAGGAGGAAGGGAGGGAGGAAGAAAGGAAAGGAGGAAGGGAGGAAGGGAGGAAGGAAGGAAGGAAGGAAGGAAGGAAGGAAGGAAGGAAGGAAGGAAAGAAGGGAGGAAGGAAGGAAGGGGGGAAGGAAGGGAGGAAAGAAGGGAAGAAGGGAGGAAGGAAGGAATGAAGAGAGGGAAGGAGGAAAGAAGGACAGAGGGAAGGAGGAAGGGAGAAAGGAAGGAAGGGAGGGAGGGAAGGAGAGAGGGAGGAAGGGAGGAAGGAAGAGAGAAGGAGGAAAGATGGAAGGAGGGAGGAAGAAGGAAGGAAGGGAGGAAGGAAGGAAGGAAGGAAGGAAGGAAGGAAGGAAGGGAGAGAGGGAGGAAGGGAGGAAGGAAGAGAGAAGGAGGAAAGACAGAAGGAGGGAGAGGAAGGAAGGAAGGAAGGAAGGGAGGAAGGAAGGAAGGGAGGAAGGAAGGAAGGAAGGAAGGAAGGAAGGAAGGAAGGAAGGAAGGGAGAGAGGGAGAGAGGGAGGAAGGGAGGAAGGAAGAGAGGAGGAAAGACGGAAGGAGGGAGGAGGAAGAAGGAAGGAAGGAAGGAAGGGAGGAAGAAAGAAAGGGAGAGAGGGAGAGAGGGAGGAAGGGAGGAAGGAAGAGAGAAGGAGGAAAGACAGAAGGAGGGAGGAAGAAGTAAGGAAGGGAGGAAGGAAGGAAGAAAGGGAGAGAGGGAGAGAGGGAGGAAGGAAGGAAGAAGGAAGGGAGAAGGAGGATTTCTGGAGCCTAGAAAGAGTCACCAACCATAGAGATTATGAGTAACATAAATAACTAGAGAACAAATGCTTTGGCATTTGAGAGATGCGGGGCCAAATTTTGATTTTCCCATGTATTAGGTGACCAATCATTACTGACTTATTTAACTTCAGTGAGTCTTAGGACTATAGGAAAATGAAATAAGGATGGTCCAAGGACAGCGAAGACCATGACTGGGACAGAATCGGAGTTGGAAGACACCCGGGAATGGTTTGACACAGAACCCCTCATTGGGCCCTGACCTGGTGGTGATGGGGCCGCGGTGGTCAGGCTTGGGAAAGACTGTCACAGGAAATTTTACGGAGAAACCCTTTGCAGCGACATGACAAGTGAACGAAGTCAAACTTTGAGAGCAGCGTTTGGTACGTTTGTTCACATGTCCTTCCGTCGTCCTCTGTGGTGCCTTAGCATGCCACCTGCATTTCGACCAGAAGCCTGTATCCACTTTCAGGGATTTTACGCTCTTTAAATTCAAGTCACAGGTACTCTAATCATTACATTTGTGCAGTAGAGGAAGGCACCTGGTCCCGAAACACCAAGGTCCTACTTTATCAGAGTAGGAAAAGCCAGTAGAGAAACGTCGAGGCAGAACTGAACAATTTGGCTGCGGGATAATTACACGAGTCGGCTTGGCATAAAGCGTTGTGTCACATCAGTAGACACGTTCGTCTCTTTGGGATTATAGACGCTGACCTAGACGTCTATTAGTCTCTGCGGTATCTTGGATCAAAGATGCTTTCAACAGCACCCTCTACTCCTTTGGTCTATGACATGCTCTCTACACTTGTTAACACTAAATTTATCAGGTTTGTCCCCCCCTGGAGACCCTGAAGTACAAGCTCCCATATCCATCTGCCCTTGACCTCACCCAAACCTCAGGCACCCCTGATTTAAGTTGGTTTAAGCCCCCTGGTGTGGTCTAGGTCCCTGCTGGTGGCACCCTGTCCACTCCTCAGCTGCTTCTGGAAGCTTCCGCAGCTGCTGCCATGTGTCACCGTCTCTACATTCGACACCCCCCACCCCGATTCAGCTCGTCACCGCGTCCTGCTAATTTTGCTGTCCAAATGTGTCTTGCAAATTCTCAGTCCGCCCACCTCGTCCCTGGCACCTCGTAGGCACACGGTGGGCTACCCCCTCACACCATCTCGGCCGGCTTCCCATCTTCGCGAGGGCGCCACATCCGCAACCAAGTACTCTCCAAGCCACCGCCGAACGATAAAAACACTTCCAATTATAGTTCATACAGCCGGTGGATGCCATTTGGTTGTCTTCATGTCCACATCGGTGTCCCACCTTTTTGCTCTTAGTCTGTTGCTCGGCAAACACTAAGACCTTCCTTTGTGCTCTTAAGCACCTTGCTCGCTTTATAAAACGACTTTGAGCATGCCGATGCCCTTCCTTCCTGCAATACTCTGTCCCTCGCCCCATCTCTCTCTCTCTCTCTCCCTTCCCCTTCCCCCATTCCAATACACTACACTTTATCTAGGTTTTCTCTAATCATGTTTTATCTTTCCAAGCCAGAATAATTTTCTTTCTGAAAGTTCTCCTTATAGTTTAGACCAAAGCTGATACACTCACTTTATGCTTTCATAGTGGCAGAGTAAGTTGTCTTTTCTGAAGTTTGTTTATTTATTTATCTTGAGAGAGAGAGAGAGAGAGAGAGAGAGAGAGAGAGAGAGAGAACATATGCGAGGAGTGAGCAGAGAGAGAGGGAGACAGAGGATTGGAAGTGGACTCTGCCATGACAGCAGGGAGCCCAATGTGGGGCTCGAACTAATGAACTGTGGGATCATGACCTGAGCTGAAGTTGGATGTTTGACTGACTGAGCCACCCAGGTGCTCCTGATTTCAGTTGTCTTTAGAGTATTTATCACTGTTGAAATTTTACATTCCCCCATGTGGCCATTAATTAATCTCTCTAATGAAAGGTCTGCCCTTACTATCTTGTCCCCCAAACCCAATGGAGTTCTTGGCACATGATAGATGCTCATTCAATACTTGTGGAGAAAAGAAGGAGAGAAGGAGGGAAGGAAGGGAAGTGGGGGGGGGAGGGAGGAAACTGAATAAAGGCTGGGAGATGATATATAACATATAGCACTTTAATGCTGCGCGGTAACTATGAGGCAAATAAAACTATATATTAACTCCTTAGGTTTAAAACACCAGCGGCTATAAAATAAAAGGGACCGAACCCTCGCCCTGCATTTTATTGGCAATCAGAGGCAATGATAAATAACCATAAGGCTACAGGATAACTATTTTGATAACAATACACCTACACACATTATCCATGGATAATGGGATGTTTCAACAGAAGACACTTGAAGGGGATAGAGATATTTTTGAGGAGGCCCATCGTTAACAACACGTTAATTCAAAATACTATCAATAGCCACTTTGTCTCTCTCTTCTTATCAGATTTTGCCCACGTTATTTTTAATGCATGGTGATAAGGATCTGGTTTTGCTAGCAGGTATATCCCCAGTCACAGCCCCAAATCCTGTCATTGTGAACACTTAGTAACCAGTGATGCTTAGCAAATGAGTGACAGCATGTCCCCAGACGGCGCCCACCGAGCCAGCGGAACTGTGACAACTGTTTGCTCAGCATTGCCCCACGTACGGTAAACTCTGCGGCCCTCAGCTCTGCCCAGAAGACCTCACCTCCCCAGCCCTTTCACAGGGGTCTCTTGGGACACCTCACACTCCTGCTTGCCTGTGGCTGCTTAACTGCACACCCAGGACAAGAGGTTTCCTCACTCTGCAGAAGATGCGCGCGTCGGTAAGTTACAGGGCCCCGCCCTGGCGTGGTCACCTCGGTCGCAATGTGCACACTTGGGGGGGGGCGGTGGTGAACGTTATCCACTTCAGAAGGATCCTTGTAATTGACTGATGTTTTAAAAAGACTTTTGGCTCATGCCCACTTTTGAGAAACATTAAAATATTGAGCTTCTCTTTAGTGTTGTTGAAATTCAAACAGACCAACATATGGGAAGGGGAAAAAAAGAGACAGCAGGAGGCGAACCCTAAGAGGCTCTTAACTATATATAGAGAACATACTGAGGGTTGGTGGAGGGAGGTGGGTGGGGGATGGGCGAGATGGGCGATGGGCATTAAGGAAAGTATTTGTTGGGACGGGCACTGGGTGTTAGACGTAAGTGATGAATCACTGAGTTCTATTTCTGAAATGAATATTACACTATATGTTAACTAACTAGATAGAATTTAAATAAAAATTGGGAAGAAAAAACCCCAAATTTAAAAGATGCTGTGCTTAATAAAAAATCAAAGTACTTCAGCTCTGTGTATTTTTAGACCAACCATACTCCCATACACACCCATTTCTATTCTAGAATTTGATGAGTCTAGCCTTTACTTCTGACATCGGGCCCAAAGTTCCAATTTTGGGTCCAAGGAAAATGTTTTTTGCACCACAAAAACTCCAGTAAGTCCTCTTAATCTTCTTTTTTCTTTAGTGATCATTTTCCCACAAAGAGATAATAATCTCTTGCTAAAGGGTTAGGAGGACTGAACGACATAACTATCTAAAAGAGCCCAGATGCTCAGAAAATGTTTACTGCATCTGAAATTCATTGGTTTCTGTAACTACTGACTTTCTTTAAGTGAAGCTTTATGCATAAGTGCATAAATTATATAAAACGCATATGCAGTTGAAATGCTCATTGATTGATCTTAAAAGTGCATGGCCATTTCCCAAATTAATTATGAGTTGTTTTATCTACAAAAATGCAGGTTGAAAACATTTAAAGAATATTAGATATAACAGCTTGTAATTTGTTTGAAGATCCCTCAAGCATTCTTAAAATATCAATGCATGCCAATGATGTGAATAAAACATTATGCCATGAAAGACTTAACTATATTTTTAAAATCAAGTAAAAGTTGCACCGTATTAGGTAAAAGGGCAACCGTAAATTTAAATGGTGTATTTTGAATCAGCACTGTGCTTCGAATCATTTCAGATCAATTTGTGCACTACAAAAATGCGCACTGCCATCCTGGTTACTCAGCTGAATCCGAAAAATATGTGTTATTTTGCCACTAAGATTTTACAAGGAGAATTCTACCTAGAAAAAAGAGTCTAGAAAGTACTATGAATCTGAAAGTGCTGGGTCACTTAATTCAACCTCAAACCTTTCCCTACTAATGTTGCTCTCCAATATGAATGTACTTTCCCGTGAATTCCTTCACCCTCTGAAACTACATGCAGTGAGAAACCATGTTCTCATCACCGGGCTTTCACACTTGACGGCTCTGGGCAACTGCATTACATTATGGAGTGGGTGGAAAGCGGAAACCACAGCAGAATTGGTGATAGTGAGCTGAGCTGATGGCGAGCTAACCCATTTTTAGATAGTTCTTAATGTGAATACAAGAACACAACACACACACACACACACGTGTGATAAAAACTATTGAATGTCTCTTCTGAACAATGAGGAGGAAAACACAAAAGTTTTTATGGTCAGCATGAACTGCCAGTAAGGCTTCTTCCAAAGGTACTCCATCCTTGACAATTGGATTGTCTTTGGTCGATGAGAGAGGTAATTCAGTAGTAAGACCCCAAATATCGAGATGGATAGGTCTACTTTTCTTTTAGCTCCTACTTCATGTTCTTTTTTTTTTTAATGTTTGTTTATTTTTGAGGGGGGAGGGAGATGCAGAGAGAGAGAGAGAGGGAGACACAGAATCTGAAGCAGGATGCAGGCTCCAGGCTCCGAGCAGTCAGCACAGAGCCCGACTTGGGGCTCAAACTCACGAACCATGAGATCATGACCTGAGCTGAAGTTGGACGCTTAACCCACTACGCCACCCAGGCGTCTCTACTCCTACTTCATATTCTTAAATTTGGTAAGAGGTACTGCCATATCCGACCTAAGAAAAGGGTTGAAGCCGCAGAATGATTTGCTAATTTCAGTGGGCATTACTGCTGTGCCCCTGCATCTGATTCCCCATTTCTCCTTCTTAAAACTCCAGCTCCTCTAGTCTCTGTATTTCAGGGAAGTGAACTCACACTTGTGGGAGGATAGACCTCAGTCAGCCCACGCCAGCGAGCGGTGGATATGCCTCTCAAGGGCACTGATGTGGTCTCCTCAAATCAAGTTGCCACGCTGTCCCGACTGTGGTCCTTGGGTGTCCACGTGTTTGGGCGGGTGGCCTTAGCTGGTCCTACCATAGGAAGTTCACAGCCAATGTCCAACAGCTGGAAAGAGAAGTCCTTCCGTCCTTTTGGCTATGAGTGTAGGACCACGTGATTCCCGGGCCCCAGCGGCCATGGTTCTAACACGGGCAACGCCTCATGAGAAACCGTTAACCGACAGATAAGCAGAGCTCAACGAATCCCACAGCACATGAGCACAGCTCTGAAGAAATCCTGAATCGTGCTCTCAAGTCAGGTCAGAATCCGCATCGTTATGTAAGTCCACAGCGTCCCTTTGCCGTGTGAACCCATGGATGCTGTGCTGTCTGACACTGGCTAAGGAAAACATCATAAGCCACAAGTGATGCAGCCTCACTAGGATTGCCACGTGACCTCCCTATGCCATCACTTGCTGGCAGATCAATCTTGTTCAAATACTTTCCCCCTTCACCCTTCAAACTAAATAACCAAGCCTGAAAGGAGAATGAGAAACGACAAAGACAAGCTGGACACCAGAGCGGAAAATTCAATCTCCTTGGGCAAGATGGGGTGGTATTTACCACGTATTTTGTACATGACACCCAGCAGGTCATAGAAACTTGGAAGCTCCAACTTCCCCCTCTGTGAGTCGGACATAATAAACCCTGCAGCTCTGACACACAGGTGGCCAGCAGAGAGAGAGAAAGAGCGAGCAGGCACACGTGATCCCATGTGTACACGTGAGCGGGGAGGGGCAGAGGGGCAGGGAGAAAGAGAATCTTAAACAGGTTCCACGAACAGCATGGAGCCCGATGTGGGGCTTGATCTCATGACCTTGAGATGACGACTTGAGCCAAAATCAAGAGACACTTAACCAACTGAACCACCCAGGCGACCCGCTATGGTTGTTTTAAAAGCAATACGATAATGCATGAACATACCATGCTGTCTGAAAAGTCCCATACAGATGCAAAGGCTTTTAAATAGTATTTACTTTTAATTTTGGACTTGGGGATACTATAGGTCATAATAGTGTGCAGCTTTTTCTTCCAGCCAAAGAACACCAGAATGTGGTAGTATTGGTCAAGTTCAGGCTGTCTCCTTCTTGAAGAAAAATATGGTGTAAATACTTCAATAAAGGCACTCAAGTAAATAATAGGTATGATAATATGATTTCTCACTATGTTAAATGTATTGAAATATTCTATTTAAAGTCAACTAAATAGTGAATGGACATTTCATTAAGACTTTTAATAACTTTGGGAAATTCCCAAAGACAGTCAGACCCTTTTCTCCTAAAGAAACAAGTATTGTTTTATGCACACAGATATTCGCACAGATTATACACACACCCAAGCTCTCTTACGTGTCATCAGATATGAAAAAATCAATGCAGTCCAATTTGTCCACAGGAGCAGAAGTTAGAAATAAAGACATGTTTCAATTCAATCTATGTCACTATCACTGGCATGTAACTAAAAAAAGCAATGATTTAGCATTCTCATTTCCCATCTGCTAACGTTTCTGCAAATTCTGTTTATCCTAAGGGTACTATGTCCGCAAAACAATTCAGTATTACCAAAATGACTTGAATTACCTCGATTTCCTTTCCAGGAAATTCATCCAAAGAGCAACAGACGCATTAAAGGAGTCATGAAAGTAAATATGACATTCTTGCATTATTCAAAAAAGCAAAACCCAAAGCACATGTAGTGGCTTATTAATGTCCTACCTAATGCACAGTCGCACCTGGAGGGGCTTTCCAAGCCGATACCTTGTCCCTTTCTGCTCAGAGCCCAGCCCCTGTTGACACACTTCACATGCATGTGACGAACGCACCTGACCCAGCCCAGCCTGGTCTTGTCAGAATCCACTCCTGGAGATGTGCATTCCAGATTGGGCGAGGCTAGTGCACTTGTACTAGAGGCTGACCTGGGAAAGCAACCTTGGCAACTACAGATATCCTGTTTTTCAAACCACTCACAGAGAATCTGAGAAAGCCCTTCTGCAGAGAGTCGACCATGAATCTCACAGACATGTATGTAGCTTCCTGAAGCGTGGGACCTACCGGTCAGGGCAGCTACACTGTCTCCTCAGTGTCCACTGGGTGTCCTGACGCCCTGAGAGTGCGATGCCCTGTGTTCTGTGCAATTGGGCAGAGCCTTTCTACAGCCTTTCTGTTCTTTACATCTCTCTAGACACTAAGCTATGGAAATATTTACAAAGTGACAGCAAAGAATGAGTAGAGATTTACTTCCTGGACCATGAATCTGTGCATTTTGGATCATTGACTTTCTTCAAGAGTTCTGTACAAGTGGATTTTTTTAAGCCAAAGGATTATTTATTGTAGTGAAATTTGAGGAAATAGTCCCTATTACTTATGGGATATTGCCTCACTAGATCATTGTACATGAACATGATGGCATTTTACAGCCTTTTAAATATTTTTTTTTCAGAAATATTTAAAAATCTGGGGGATTTAGGGGCACCTGGGTGGCTCAGTTAGTTAAGCATCTGATTCTTAACTTCGGCTCAGGTCATGATCTCACACTTTGTGAGTTTGAGTCCCGTGTCACACTCCTCTGCTTCTTATTCTCTCTCTCTCCTTCTCTCTGCCCCTCCCCCCTGCTCTCTCTCTCTCTCTCTCAAAAACAGCACAAATCTGGGGAATTTTGTACAAGTGAAAAAGTAGAATATCAAACAATCGCTTTTTCTATGTGTGTACTGGCATAGGAAGATAAAAGAATATGATAAATTGAAATACCAGCAAGCTATTTCTGAGTAATGGAATTACAGGTACGGTTTGTTCTCTTTATATTTGGAAATTTTTCTACAAAAAGTGTCCATTGGTTTTTAATTATAAAATTAGGATTGATGATCTGGCACAAATAGGCTTTCTCTTTATTTCACAACATAAAACCTACCTTCTTTCCCCAAATGGTTTATATTCTCCAAATTCTAAGAGTTTCCAAACTTTAAAGCTAGCATCTTACCCTTAGGATTATGCGTGTGTGTATAAAATTTTATATTTTATAATTATTTTTAATTTATATATATTTTACTATATGTATTCGCATTTTATATAAAATTCAAGAATATTATATATAACAGGGGCGCCTGGGTGGCGCAGTCAGTTAAGCGTCCGACTTCAGCCAGGTCACGATCTCGCGGTCCGTGAGTTCGAGCCCCGCGTCAGGCTCTGGGCTGATGGCTCAGAGCCTGGAGCCTGTTTCCGATTCTGTGTCTCCCTCTCTCTCTGCCCCTCCCCCGTTCATGCTCTGTCTCTCTCTGTCCCAAAAATAAATAAACGTTGAAAAAAAAAAGAATATTATATATAACATATAACATAATAATAACATATTTTTTCACCATAACTAGTCAGTTGTTAATTATGTTTCCTAAGGGTTACATCACTTTGCAATGATAATATGACGGTACAAATATCTTTACAGAGGGGCACCTGGGTGGCTCCGTTGGTTAAAGTGTCTGACTGCCGATTTGGGCTCCCATCAGGATTTTGCAGTTCGTGAGACTGACCCCCACATCCAACTGTGTGCTGACAGCCAGGAGCCAGCCTGAGATTTTCCTTCCCCCTCTGTTTCTCACTCTCTGCCCCTCCCCTACTCTCTCTCTTTCTTTCAAAATAAATGACCATGGAAATTTTTCTAAAAAAGAACTCTCTTTACAGAGAGCCATTTTCAAATCTGCAATTTTACCATGAACACACTTGGTACTTTGTCTACGTTAACCTACTTTGAACCTTTTTTGTGTACGTTAAGGTTAACGTGATCACAATCTAAGGATCATTAAGATATTTAAGCGTAAAAATGTGTGTAAAATACTGTCAGCATTAGCTCCCTGTCACCTTAAGGAGAAGAAGTAACAAACATGAAAATATCTTTAATTTTAAATTGTTTGTCATAAATTGTCAGTGAAGTTGATTTGGCATCTTCCAGCCTTGAAAACACCAAGTGGAAAAGGAAGATGCGTGGCTCATCCGTGTAAAAGAATATAACACACATAAAGGTGCATTACCTTTTCCTGTTTCCCTAATCCATCACTTAACAAAATGGTAAAAATGCAGGGTAAGAATGCCTTTTGCATTCCTAGCTGTTGCCAATCGGTGAAACTGAAGAATCTTTTCCCCTTCCTGGGGAAATGTGACATGAACACAGAAGAAATAAGGTAACTCGACTCAGAAATCAGGTTACACAGCATTTTCATTTGTGAGTCCTCCCCGTGTCGCGTTAGTCAGGACTCTACTACTACATGTACTAAAAACTAACTCTACTAAGGGGAGTGACGGATATTCATAAAATAGACGGTAAACAAACTTGGTGGGTGAGAAAAGGTATAGGGAATCTCAAATAACATCAAATAAGAATAAAGACAATTAAGAAAGTGATTGATAGTATAAAACAAAGACAAATACACATACACGTTCCATAAAAACAGCTTAGCAATATGAACGTCACATATATGTGTGTGTGTGTGTGTTTGCTTATGTATATGTATACACATATATATTTATGTTTTTTAATCATATAGATATATATTACACACACACATATATATCAGAGCACAACCTGATCAATAATCTTTTAATTGAGAGAAGATGACGAAACAAGTACATTTGAAAATTTAGGAAAGGGAAGTGAAATTCTGATACAAACTCTAAATACATGTCTGTAACACTATGTTTTAAATCTGTCAGTGAGAATATAATACTTATTTATAGGTTTGGCAAAAGAGGCTGGTTTTGTCTCTTTGGGCAGCGGGAACAGATTTTCAGAATGGAGAACTGTATGAAGGGATTCAACACGGTTACCTCTGAAAGTGCCGAACTTAAGAATAAGAACCAAGACTGCAAAGGCTATTCATTTTAAAACCTTCCTGTTTTATTCTAATTCCACCATATTGCTTTCCAAAGGGAGTTAGTCAGCAATTTTATCTCATCTGGAATACTGAAGTAGTCTCATTTACCTCTTTATTATTTACTTTATACCAGAATAAGCAATTGAGTCTCCAAGTTCTGGCTTCTCTAGGTTCCTGAAGAGAAACATCCATGGCCACATTTTCTCATTCCACATCCACAGAATTAGGAAAGCCTTTCTGTCTGAGCTGTCATGGCTGTTCCTTTCAGCAGGGGCATTGAGTGGTGGATGGAACACTTTCTTTTCAGGGGACTGGTTGAGACAGACATACATACAATCACCTCCTTCTTGGTAGGATGCTGTTTGGAAGGTTAGAACCACGGAAGCCTAAATGTGAACTGAATGTGAGGGAAGGAAGGTAGGAGGCACACGCTTGAAGGAGGCCCAAGCATGGTCCAAGACCAGAGGACAGAGGTGTATCTCCCAACAGGAGGAGAATAGTGGAGGGGACGGATCCAGTCCCAGATGGCATTGATGGTAGCAGGACCACTCAGGAGTCTGGCACAAGGCTGACCACTAGTGAATTGTCCGCACTTAGGAAAAATGTCTCCTGGAGCTAAGCTTCAGGTGATCTAGCTAACTGTGAAAGCCAACTCTGTGCTCGCCAAGAGTCGCTGTAACAACAAACCATGGAGACCCAGCAATAAAGGGTGGCACCGTCAGCCAAAGAGGCAAAAGTCACCAAGAACCAAGGACAGGGCATTCTGCAGACCCTGGTTCTGGGGTCCAGTCCACAGGACTCTTGCACCATCAAATGAAGGAAGGGGGTCTTACTAATGACTCTGCTCAAATATCGTTAGACAAGTGGGTGGTGGGGGTGATGGACAGGTCAGAATTCACTGGACTCCAGTAAATTACGTGATAGGATGTATCCTGCAGATGTCATAAAAAAACACCTATCCAAAGTGAGAGGAGATAAAGAATCTTAATACAAAGTTGATGGTTTATATCAATATTAACTCTCACCAGTCAATTTACTGTGGAGGACGTTCTAGAGGACACGACTTCTGGCACTGTTTCCGTGATATTTGGAATAAAATCGGCAGAAATTTTATGTAAGCTGCACAAAACCTGAACAAGAGAGGTACTTAATCTATAACTACCTTTCTCAGAGAATTATAAAGAAGTTATTCAAAGCTAAATCAGTGTAGACTTAAGATAGGCCCCCAACATTTCTGATCTTTCAAGACAGCCAGGGAGTCACCTCCCCTTTCCACAAATGCCTTCAGTGTGCGTGCGCGCGCGCACACACACACACACACACACACACACACACACACACCTCTCCGGAGGCCTGGTGGCCGGGGTCAGCCTGGATAAGTGTAGGTCTCACCTGAAATGGGATGACTGATGTTTCACATCCTGATACGTTAAATGCTGTTCACTCAAAGCTTTCCTCGCTTCCGCTTGGTTTTTACGTGGTCAGCATTTCAAAAGACTGTCCCATTATTACGAGATACTTCATTGACTGTCCTCCAGTTTGGTTCATTCTTTTCCCCGGCTCTGTGGCCTGGTAAAGTTCACATAGCGACTGGAGGACTGTCCTATTCATTCCAAGACACGGGACTCTAGTCGAAGTTTGCTCTGAGTGTACTAGGAGATTCTAGTTTCTATAGATCTTGAACATCAGTTCTTATACCTTAGTTCTCCACCTCAGATACAAATTCCAAGATGCATACTGATCGAACAGAGGACACCTATCTCAATGAGAATGAGTAAGCATGGGCTTGACCTGAAGATCAAACCACTAAAACTGAAAAGCTATACATGCCCACAACGATCGGATGTGACGTTGACCCAAGCCTAATGACATGCCCCCTAAATGCCTTTCCGAGGAGGGCAGTCACCTGCACCCCCCATTGCCAACAAGGATAAGCATGAGTACTGTGATAATAAGCATGATGGATTGAATTTCATTAAAATAGCAAGGAGAATCCTCCAAAATGGTTCTTAATTAAATGGTCTCCAGCTAAGCAGCAGTCAGAATGGAAATTTCCCCTCCTTTCTACTCAACTGGATGTCATATTGACTTCAAAGCCTATGGGGGGGGAGGCTTTAACTAATAACAATGCTTCCTATTTACATAGTTCTTTTCTTATGAGACCCATGCCTTGCTTTACAAATATCATCTTATTACCTCATACAGTGAGTCAATTATGGAGCTGAGGATAGGACACAACACTTAAAACTCCCTGTCATTCGTGAGACTAGTTCTATTTAAGCATCCAGACTGCTCTACTGTTACAGGTGTGTTAGATGGGGAAAATAAAGTTTGATGTAAATCCTTTGAGAAATTAGTGCCTTACCAGCACAAAAGAAGTAGACGCCCATTCAACCAATCATTTCCAACTTTCAAAAAAGACCCATATTCCTATTCTGATATCAACAACCAACGGTACCCTATAGGATTCAATTATCTGGTCACATAAATACCGTCTTCTGGTGGCTACCTCATAGTACCTTTTCAAGTAACTAGCAAATAATTTCATTGAGCTGGTACTGATAAATTTGCTGAAACCCAATAGGTAGTTTATTAATCTTGTGATTCCACAATTCAGCAAACATAGCAGATTCTAAATCTAGAAATTTCAGTTGTATATGCTTTTGTTCTTATGCCTCCTTGTTGGGTGATTTGCACATATTACACTGATAACTATCAATAAAAACAGAATTTACTTGTTTCTCAATTTTGGATACATAACAAAGGTAAATTTGGGCATCTCTTGTTTCAGTTTTGATACCAATAATACTCACTTTCCTGGATGATTTTTTTTACCTTTAATTTAAAGAGCCATCTCGCTTACCTTGACTTGATCGTATATTTCATAAGAGATGAGAAAACATGATTTCTAGGTATAAAGTTATAATAGAAAGGTTTGGTAAAAAGGGCCTGAGATATTCTTGGACATACTCTTGGAGAAATTTTAAAGTTCCATATGCACTATTATGAACATTTATGGTCCATATATGTTTCCAAAAGCTGAAGAGCACATTCAGAAAAGTCCTCTGTAGTTCAGAAAATAGAAAATGTGTAAGAGAAATAACGTGTCCAAGGCAAGCCTTTGTTTTGCTTCCTGGTCACTGTGCACAGTGAGTCTTTGGCTACCATTACCTGCATTACCTCGTGTTTTTCTTCTATTAACCTGTTAGTGGTTCAACCTGACCCCATATGGAATTCTTCTATGGAGTCCCAATAGTCCCTATGATGGTATCTTAATTACTAAGGCCATCAGATGTTTGTATGAAGGATTAAAACCATGATGTACATACAAAGGAAAACCTCCATTCAAGGACTGGCTACACCTGTTATCACCCCCCCCCCTTCGGGAGTTGGTCTTTATTACCATATTAAACACAGTGCAGAAAAATTAAAAATCTATTTGAAAAGGCACTGGGTTTAGAGAAGAGAACACATTAGAAGCGCGACTAAAGTTCCAAGGTGAGGGCTGAAAAGCACTGTGTCTCCTCTCTGGATCTGTTTCACAACGTACAATTTCCTTGTACATTGAAACATTCATTACAGGGGCGCCTGGGTGGCGCAGTCGGTTAAGCGTCCCACTTCAGCCAGGTCACGATCTCGCGGTCCGGGAGTTCGAGCCCCGCGTGGGGCTCTGGGCTGATGATGGCTCAGAGCCTGGAGCGTGTTTCCGATTCTGTGTCTCCCTCTCTCTCTGCCCCTCGCCCGTTCATGCTCTGTCCCTCTCTGTCCCAAAAATAAATAAACGCTGAAAAAAAAAATTAAAAAAAAAATGTTTGAAACATTCATTACAAAGCTCATCATTTAAGATTACCATTACAGTATGTGTATTCCTCAACACAGTACCTGGTTTCTTTAACTTTGTAACACTTTAGGGCTATCAAAACTTCTAGTCGAACAAGAATATCCCAATTCTGGGATTCCCCCTTGCCTCAAAATCCTGAAGAAAGGTATGAAGCAGTGTAGTGACCTACTTTAAGTTAAAAGCTCTGTAAACATTCAAACAGCTACTTCTCACGTTCTCTATTTTTGCACAAATTAGACTGAAAGGTGTTGCATGCATTTGCAGAGTTTCAAGTGATCAAAGTGACAAAACTTTGTAGAATTTGAGGAAATACCAGAATCTTTATTTTTAAAATTGGTCTTGGATAATAGGAGTTTTGTGTGACATTCCTTGTTTTTTTTTAAGTTTGTTTGTTTGTTTGTTTGTTTGTTTATTTATTTATTTATTTATTTATTTATTTATTTTAGAGACAGAGAGAGAGAGAGAGAGCAAGCACACACAAGCGGAGGAGGGGCAGGGAGAGAGGGAGACACAGAATCCGAAGCAGGCTCGAGGCTCTGAGCTGTCAGCACACAGCCCGACGCGGGGTTCGAACTCATGAACTGTGACATCATGATCTGAGCCGAAGTCGGACGCTTAACTGACTGAGCCACCCAGGCGCCCTCAGAAAATTTCATCTACGGCATGATAGTAAATTGCCAAAATGGTAAATTCTAAATTGAGAGAAGACCTATTAGCAAATGTGTGCTTGTCCTTAAATCACATAAAGAGAGTTAACACTTGAATTCGTCCCAGATTTGTAACGTGACTTTACAACTTGAATAATTATATTGTAGTCTTTTACAGGAATCTGAAATCTCGAAATTATCATTATATTATTCTATGAAATGTGCACCTTTAAATACACTTCTTTATTTTTTTTATTTTTTTTTTATTTATTTTTGGGACAGAGAGAGACAGAGCATGAACGGGAGAGGGGCAGAGAGAGAGGGAGACACAGAATCAGAAACAGGCTCCAGGCTCCGAGCCATCAGCCCAGAGCCCGACGCGGGGCTCGAACTCACGGACTGCGAGATCGTGACCTGGCTGAAGTCGGACGCTTAACCGACTGCGCCACCCAGGCGCCTCAAAATACACTTCTTTAAATACACTTCTTTTTTATTTTTAAATACCTTTTTTCCCCCATCTTTAAGACAGAATAAAACTGCACCCAGCATTTCAACTGGGAGTGAAGGAGAGCTAAGGAATCAAGGAATGTTACCAAAAGAAACTGCAATCAGCAGCAAACTCATAGTGATGTACTGCTGAGCAGAAATTAAACTGGAAAGCCAACTTGTCAGCAGAATGAATAGGGGGATAGTCTGAATTTCAGCGGTAAGCCTTACTTTAATTTTCTTCCCTGATAACCTTTAGCACAGGCTGTTATTTCAAAGTCACTCGGCCGACTCACCTAGATAGACACCTATTTCCAAAGGAACCACCTTCTTGCAACATATTTAGTAATTATATTCATCTTGATAACATCCTTCTTGACAATTTTATCATTGATGGAACTCTCAGCCTGTGAAGGTGATTTGGATTTTCCCCCTTTCTGACCTTATGTTCTGTGACGAGCATTCTGTAGAGCAAATACCATTTGTTATGTTATCTCGGGAAACCACGGCACTTCTTCCCAGGAACTGCAGCGAAAATTTTTTTCTTTCTTACAGTCCATCTCTGCCCGTCAAGTCTGCATTAATGGAGTGGAAGGAAGGTCCCTTGCCTCTTTCAACGTTATTTTCAACCCGATTGCAGGAGGGTCCAGGCACACTCTGTGGGGATCCTACGGCCGGCCATCAAGCCCAGGATGAGAATTTTAAGTGTTTGACCTTTAAGTCATTGTTCAAATCCAACCACAACAGAAGAAGTTGAAAAGGCTTTAAATCAGTGAGTGTTTTCACATTGCTCAAACATGTTCCTACAATTTGGCAGAGAAGATGAACTTTGCGGACCTCTGGTCCTCACTCCCTATAATCAGTTCACAAAAAATGAAGTGCAGCTGTCCTTCCTGCCCTCTCCCTAAATCCACCCACAGGGGCCGCTAGTCCATCGGGGGTCAGCCATTCCAACTGACCTTGGCCATGGCAAGCAGGGGTACCAACCGGTCCTGCTCACCCGGCCTGCCGTCCAGCTCAACAGCCTCCACCTGTCCATCCATCACTTCCCTCTTTCTCTCCCTGGAAAAGAGCAGCCTCTGCCCTGGACCCCAAGAGGGAATCACGGTGCCTGACCTCAACCAAGTCCCCTTGAAGGCAGCCTGCACAAGTCAAGCTTTAACACGTGTTAATGAGGCATAAATTCATCAATAAACTTGTTTTAATACTGCCACCCATTAAAATACTACAGTGAAGGGGCACCTGGGTGGCTCAGTTGGTTAAGTTTCTGACTTTGGCTCAGGTCATGATCTCGCGGTTTGTGGGTTCGAGCCCTGTGTGGGGCTGTCTGCTGTCAACTCAGAGCCAGCTTCATATCCTCTGTCCCTCTCTCTGCCCCTCCCCACTCTCTCTCTCAAAACTAAATAAACTTAAAAAAATAAGTAAATAAAACACTACAGTGAAGACAGGATGTGATGAATTCCTGAAGTGCTATGTGCTGTCTTTCCTATCATTTGATACATTTAGCATGAGGACCTTCTGCCCATTACATGATGAATCTCGTGGGTAGTCAACAAGAGTTTTAGAATCACAAATACACATTTATGAGCAACATTCTTAATAAGCACTAATACAACCATATTCCAAATGCTAATCACTAACAATTCTTTAAGGCAGAATTTCTAATATATTTTGAGGAATGAAAAGACAGACTATCATTTTCAGAAACTCATTAAAGGAAATTTAAAAAACACATAAAAGAAGCAAGTATTAAAAAACAAAATCTCAGGTCTACTTCCCAAACACAAGTCCTGCTTGCTTTCTCCCACTACATTTCAAAATAGTGGAGCTGTCCCACGGGGCTCACAATTGTGTTGGGGACCTTGGGGCTGAGGGAGTTAAGAGTGAAAAAACACAAGAAGAAATGGTGAACTGTGGTGCCTACGTGGCTCGGTCAGTTAAGTCTCTGACTCCTGATTTTGGCTCAGGTCATGATCTCACAGGGTGTGAGACGGAACCCTGCATCGGGCTCTGAGCTGACAGTGTGGAGACTGTTCGAGACTCTCTTTCCTCCTCTCTCTCGGTCCCTCCCCGGCTCTCTCTCTCTCTCAAATAAATAAGCGATATATACATAAAAGAAGGTTTAAATATATAACATATTTCTGTACAGAAAGCTCATGAAGAAGAAGAAGAAGAAGAAGAAGAAGAAGAAGAAGAAGAAGAAGAAGAAGAAGAAGAAGAAGAAGAAGAAGAAGAAAGAGGAAGAGGGGGAAGAGGAGCGGAGGGGAAGGGAGAGGAGGGGGGAGGAGGAGAAGGAGGAGGGGGAGGAGGAAGAGAAGTGATGCTGAGTTGAAGAAAAGGCATCAGCCAGAGGAAACAGATCAGGGAGAAGGAAGGCCAGAAAGAGTGTGTCCACCATGGGAAGAGCATGTCCACAGTTCCTAAGGCAGAGCAAGAAACACTGAAGAACCACATGGGGTCAATAAAGCCGCCGCAGAGGGTGTCACCAACTGTCCTGGTTTGCCAGAGACTGTCCCACTTTTAAAACTGAAAGCCCTCAGTACCGAGCAAATCAGAATGACCTCCTATCAAACATGATATTATTCCCTATGGATCTTTAAATTGGCCCTCTTAGAAATCGCAAGTCTCTAAGTTTCTACCACAGAAGACATGAATCCTTCCTCTTCGAAATGACCTATGCTAGAAAAGACTCCACCATAATCTTTTTAGTTAATTGCTTAAATGCTAGCCAAATTACACAGCTTTGTACCACTGACATTGGACCAATCCAGGCTGGGTCATGTGTCTTCTGTCCCCTGTGATCCTGGAACAGAGAGCATCCCTGCAAAGTGATGTAGAGACTGTTTTGTTTAAAGTGTATTTATTGAGAGACAGAGAGGGGTGGGGAGGGGCAGAGAGAGAGGGAGAGAGAGAATCCCAAGCAGGCTCCATGCTCAGTACGGAGTCCCAGGCAGGACTGGATTCCACTACCCTGCAATCATGACCTGAGCCAAAACTAACAGTTGGACACTCAACTGACTGAGCCACCTAGGTGCACTGGAGGTAGAGACTTCTGTCCTACCACAGGTGGTAGAGACCACCTCGAGGTAGAGACTTCTGTCCAGCCACAAACTCATGCTAGATGTTGAGATATGACCGCGAGGGTTTCCTCACCCTGCCTCTCACAAGTTCCTGATCCCCACTGGAAACTCTGGGTCTCGGGGTGCCGCGCTGCCCTCAAATCCCTCTCATTCATTTTCTCAGCCAGTATTTGAGTATTCCAGAATGCGAGGCCCTCTGCTCCGTCCTGGGGGCATACTGATGGGCAAGATAGGCTTTGGCTCACGAGAGCACATTCAGCCAGCCGTGGCTGGGAAGGGAAGAGAAAAGAGGCCCATCTGAGGCATTGCAGAACTCTGGCACGGTGCCATATGGCGATGTGAGATGCTTCTGTGAGCCCATTGGAGAGAAACATTTGGGGTAGGGGGATTCCAGGGGTTTGGCCTCAAGTCTCCTCCTTTTTCAGCCCTTTGATCCCATTCTCCGCTAACTCTGTAGGAACATCAATCTCTGCTATTCCTTTCCTTTCTTAAATATTTTTGGTCATCCCTTCCATCTTATTGAATTTGTACATGTATTTTAAACATTTTTAAATATATCCCGGGTAGGATTGAAGCCAAGAAGCTGGATTTTTCTCTTTCTGTTGAATCTTCTCAAATGTGTGATCCTTCACATTGGTATCCACTTTATCAGCATTCATTCTCATTTTTATCCTATTTTTTTTTATGTTTTAAATTCCAATAGAGCTAGTATACAGTGTAATTTCCCCCACCCACTATTTCCCCCACCCACCACCACTTCCCCTCTGGTGACCATCAGTGTGTTCTCTAGAGTTAAGAGTGTGTTTCTTGATTTGTCTCTCTCTTTTTCCTTGGCTCGTTTTGTTTGTTTGTTTCTTAAGTTCCACATATGAGCAAGATCATATGGTCTTTGTCTTTTTCTAAGTGATTTATTCGCTCAGCATTATACCCTCTGGGTTCATCCATGTCGTTGCAAATGGCAAGATTGCATTCTTCCTTATGACTAACATTCCATTGTACATAGAAACCACCTCTTTATCCATTCGTCTATCGATGGACACAGGGTTGTTCCCGTATCTTGGCTATTTTAAGTAACGCTCCAATAAACATAGGGGTGCACGTATCCCTGTGGATTAGTGTCTTTGCATTGTTTGGGTAAATACCCTGTAGCACTCAGGAAGGTCCAAGTTTATAGCGCTTACATAATAGTGCTTATTCTCTTCAAACCCTCTAATTTCTGACATTTCTTTCCGCACTAATAAACGGGATTATGGTTATCTTCAAAGATTCCCAACGATTTCTAAAGTGCCCATGTCATTTCATAAGTCTAGCGTATGAGTGGCATCTTGGTCAAATTTTCAACTTCCATGGTTTTTGCACTGAGACGTGTCCTCCAGATTGTAGTCAACAAAGCGCACCTAAAGCCCCACACTCACCTCGTTTCTGTGCTCATAATTCTCCACAACCTTCATGCCATCACTTTAACATATCCTGTGAGCAAGCCTCGCTGACTTCCCCAACTTTGCCTTTCCCTACTCGTTCTCTCTATGGAACTTTCCTGTCTCACCATGCTCATCATGCTCAAATATGGGGTTTTCACTGGGACCACCATGACTTGTCCAGGACTGAGCTTTTTACATCAAAGGCATGTTCCCTTTCTTCCTCTGAATTACCATAGCCTTTTCCTTTCCCGCATGCAGCTTGCCTTTTGTGTGGAGGTTTCTCCAACCACAGAAGTCCGTGGTGACTCCTTACGCACTGATGGGCTACACAACCGTCATTGGGACCATCTCATTCTGCCCTATTTCTTCAGTGTATGTTTGCTGTGTTGGATTGCTCAAGACTGACGAGTGCCTCACTCATCTGTATTTTCCATTCACATACAGTATTCCCAAACATATTATTTGACTTGAAAATTCAACTACTCATCAATGACAGGTGATAGCTGTTCAGATCCTATACTAACTTGATTATTATCCTTATTACTTACCTGGTTCCCCTCCAGTATTTTTGCCCGGATATTTTAATTTTAAAATGACCAGGAAGTCATCATCCAGATTGGTGGCCCCCACTTCGTTGAGTGTAAGAACTCCTTTGTGTGCGTCATAGTGAATTATATTTTAAGTTATAACAGGATCTATATAGAAACCATTAATCAGTGGTTAGGGACTGGGGTTCTAGAGGAAGCACACGTACATTTCATCTTGACTTGTTAATAAATCTCCATCTTAAAAACGGGGATTTTCATATTATCTAACTCATGATCAGTCGTAGGCTTAACGAAAGATAATGCACATATAGTTCTTCGTACATGATAATCATTCAATGAATGATTGATCCCTGGAAGTCCGGGATATTTGTAGAAGCTATTGAGAATCACACATGGATGGAAGCGAATTCCTCTTTACTACTCTGATTTATTATGTAGCACTTTGCACAATCTCCCCCCTTCGTTCAGTTTCCCTGTTACTGCTGTCTCTTCCCACCCGGACCAGGACTCCACATGTGTTCTATCACCAGTGCTGAGAACAATGTCTGGAGTCTCACCTCATTGCTGAATGACTAAGTGGCGGGCAAGGGAATCTACGGCCATCCAGAATTATCAAATGCCATCCCATAAGAATCACAAAACATGGGCGTCAACAGAGCTATAAACTCGGTTCTGGAAAGTGTGAATTACAGACTCAGAAAGAGAGTCCTCCTTATCCTTCGAATGGAGGAAAGAAACTTTCGAGAAGGCCCTTACACAGGCATTGGGTGAGAGTAGGGGTGCGTGCGGGGTTCTACGCTGACAGGTACTTATGATGCCGTCCTTGCTCCAACCCCTGCTGGCCAGCTCGCTGAAATGCCAGATTAGTTTGTTTTAGCAGCTCTTGTTTGTTAACACAGGCAGGTCCAGTGATGTGAAAAATTTGGCAGTTGTTACATATGATGTATTCCTTTGGCTACAGGTGCAGTTCTATGTCCTGTACCGTTTACTCACGCGGGGGATGTTTCCCGCAAAAGTTAAGGTATCCGGGTGACCATTGACTAGGGATCAGCCAATAAGCTCAGATTATGAGGCCAAAGGTGATTTAATAGGGACGGGGAGTCGTGGCTGGTGACATTATTTCCTTGGGCAGTTTTAATGACCAGACATACGAGTCCTGAAATATGTGAATGACTTAATAGCTCACAGTACGGCACGGAAGCCTTAGTCATTTGGCATAATAAACTGTGATGAGACACAAACACATTCTCCAAGCAGCAAACACACTCAGGCTTAATTCCATAATTAGTAGATTGCATAATATTTGCAACTTCTTATGTGAGATGTCAAAGAACACCCCGCATTTGAGAACAATTTAGACAGCCAATCACATTGAAAATCTCGGTCCTGTCACAGCAGAGGGTGATGCTGAAGTCCAAGTATTTAATCCCATCTATAATTGTTGCCGAACATTTAAGACGCATGTAGAAGGAACAAGATTATGGAATGGTTTGGTCAAAATACTAAGAAAAGTTTCAGAAGTGAGATACATACAATTTTCCAAATCTCTGGACAGTCTCAGTTTGGATGCTTCTTAAGTTAACACAACATCTGATTCTTCATTGGTATTAAAAATTCAGTGTCAGCTTGAGGAGATGTGTTGAGCCTTGTATAAATGCTCTTTCAAGGGTGTCTGTGATGGAATCATAAGGTCATATATGAGAGTGTTTGTAAAACGCGAAATGGCATAGTTTCCCTAGGTTCTGCTTGTCCCAAAGTTCTTAATAAGTTTTGATTTTGAGACAGGGACGTATTGGGCATTTCTCATACCTTCTCTCAAATACAGAATTTGCGCGTATATAACAGTTGCAGGTGATGATTTGAGGATTTTGCTTTCGTGGCGTATTGTAGGTGTGTATAACAGGTGTGGTGCGAGGGGTTTGTCGTGTATGCGGTGGTTGTGGTATTGTGATGTGTGTGTGCGCGCTGCGTTGTGGTGGTTGTATGTATGGCGTGTGCGTGTGTGTGTGGGGGGGGGGGGGGGGAGGGGGCCGTTCGCAAACCGAGGCACCGCACAGAGGCATGCCTGTAACTCGCAGCGGGCTGGGACTTGGTGGGAGGTACTGCATGGATTCTCCAGTTTTCTGACGCTCATTTGAGCCGCCTGACTGCATTTCTTGGGAGAGACGCTCCTTGTGCAAGACCTTGATACATCACTCTTCCCATTTCCGGAGCGAAGGACGCATCCTTGCCCTGAAATTGGGAGCCGGCGAGCTGAGAGGGGACCGAACAGCTAGTTGCTATTCCGCATGTGTCCAGAGGAGGCACCGTACATGCGTCTCTGAGGGA
Source organism: Felis catus (assembly GCF_018350175.1). Taxonomy (NCBI): domain Eukaryota; kingdom Metazoa; phylum Chordata; class Mammalia; order Carnivora; family Felidae; genus Felis; species Felis catus. Next base: position 4,436,592 of record NC_058371.1, read on the forward strand.
AGCAGAGAGCGGCTAACGGGACTTGGCTGGAGAAGCAGGGGAAGTCAAACAAAATCCAGTCCGTGCTGCCCTAAGGGTCAAGTCCTGATTCAGGAGCGTCAGACGCCTTCTGGTGAGGGGCTGAGATGAGTGTGTCTTTTTACCTAACTGCCAGTGCTGCTACTGAATCATTATGGCTCTGGTACATTCTGAACGCCGGCCCAGGTGCCGATTGTTCTAAAATGTGTCTACGTGGGAGTTAGGGCCACTCACTTCTGCTTTGTAACCTTAAAAAAAGTTCATCACGTAAAAGCAGTTACAGCTCCTTGTAACCGGAAATAGTGCGACTTGTCCTTTGAACCTGCTACGTCCTAACCAACTGGCTTACCTCGACTCTGCCATCCTGACGTTAAACAGGTGCATACACACCCCAGACTCTGATTGTACCAGCCAACCAACACTAGTTGGTATCCCACTCCTTTCCTCCCCACGGAAGTGCTTTGGTTGTCATCAATTGTGTCTCTGATCCACTAAATATTGTCCATGACCCTGGGAAAATGTTCCTGTAGTGAGGACATCCTACTAGATTTCTAGGATTTTGGTTTTCCATCACTCAGTCGGGGATTTGTAGGACGCCATATTTGGATAGACTAATTCTGTTATTTACTCTGCCCCCCAAAGCCCGCTCAGTGCTTATGGCATTCAAATACTTCCCTTTTCTTAAAGGGTAACTTCACAATGGTCTATCTTGGATATCATCCATTCTCTTTTGCTTCTATACCAGTATGATCTCTGTTGTAAGCAGAAGGCTTTACTCTGGCCCTCACGCTTCATATCAAATTGCCGCAAAACCCTGATGTCTGAGAATAGCCACAGCTCGTACCTCTCACCGATCACTCTGTCCTTTAGTGGCCCTGGAGCCCTGTCACAACTCAGATTAAATACCACCTTCTGTAGAGTTTTACCTAAATCCACTTGTCCTCGCCATGGTCAGGGCTGTCCACCCAACACATGTTCTCTGCTTGATTATCCTTGCATGTATACACGTTCTTTCTAATTTAACTGGGAAGAATATAAACATAAGAGATCCAGTTACCTCTGTGTTGTAAACATCCTCAGATTCTTTAGGGAATCACAACACCTATACCACTCATAAATATATGCTACAAACATGTATTTCTAGCTAACACGCTTTGCTATCTTAAAGAATGTCTCCTCAAAAGTTTGCACATCAGCGAGGTGCGTATACACATAATGAGAAAAACAATAGCCCGGCAAAGGAGAAAAAGTAATCAGGAAATTAAGTTTTCCAATCGTTTTTCAATAGGAATATGGATAATAATTTTCTCTATTAAAAATAAGAATAAAGAAATATTTATCCATTCATCATAGCTGTTTACGAGTGCTGTGACATTCTAATAATCCCTTTATTAAAAATGAGACAAGATGTCTCCATATTTTATTCATACTTAATTTCTCTCTTGGCTGACTTTCTAAAATCTTACACAGTACACATCCTGTGAGAATCTCAACCAAAAATCATATTGATTTCCTCTCTTTTAGCAGGTAGGAAGGATCAAATTCATATGATTCTCTTCATATAACCGTTTTACTCAATGATGGACTTGAACATATTTCTGAAGAAAGGTAAAGAAAATCGCACGAATATCTAATAGCACTAAGTTTGCAGTTATAGAAATAAATACACAGTAATCTTACAAAATACCATTCTTGAAAGAGGTGATCAATGTAAGTCAAACTGTGATGTGGCATGTTTAACCCTTGCCACAATGATATTAAAAATTAGGATATGAAAGCTCACAGGAATGACAGATTGCTTAGAAATTACACCCATGTACTTCCACAAATAGTGTTCTTTCCACTTCTATTGTAATTCTCCTACTTTACGTTTAGACTGGAAAACATAAGTGAATAGACCTCGAAGCTCTAGATCAGGAATATTTTCTATAATAACTTTCTGTTTGATTTCTTCAGACGGCTGAAAACATAATTTCGGCACGTCACCACACACTTCTTGTTTCACTACTTTCATGTTGCTTTATCTGCTAGAGGAAAATGAGTCCCTGAAGGAAATAAACTCATGCCTTCTAATTCTTTCCTATTCCTGCCCACGCTTGGCCTCATGCACGAGGTGCTCAGTACATGCTGAATGAAACTCCAGAATTGCCAGACACCAAATGATGTATTTGAACATCTCTATGCTTCGGCATGGCTTTTCTTATGTTCAACTTTGTTATTTTCATAAAGGGTAAAATTGTGAAGCACATCAAAGATCTGGGGAGCAAATACAAAAAAGAAAAAAGAAAAAAAGAAAAAAAAATGCCTTTAAGATCTTAAAATGTATTTGTTGAAATATGAAAACATGCCAGATAAAAATAGAGACCATTTCAGACCCACGTCATTATCCCTGGACGTTATTTTTCACCCCCAGAGAACTAATTACGTCGATTTCTATATTCACTGAAACAAAAAGAGTACTTCAGGATGGGTTGGTCAGGGAAGCATATGGTGTTCGCTCTAGCTTTGGAATGAGCCATGAAGAGAGGGAAAGGTGGTCAAATAGTCTCAGCCATGCAGAGAGGGAAAAGCAAGAACAAGAGTGTTCTGAGCAAGAACAAGAAAAGACATTTTTCACATATAACAGAATATTGTAGAGGATTGCTATTCACCTTTGGGTACACAGGGTAGGATCAGAACATGATAAGCTTCGATTCTATAACTCTCTCACTAGAATACATGGCTTCAGTCTCTCCGTCCTGCTTACGTTAGAATACAGAGAGCCCCAAAGGAAATATCGTGTTAACCGTGGAGTTATCTTCCTGAGAGGTAGAGGAGATTGCTACTAAGCTTTTAAGATCAGTACGCCTCGCAACTATGACACAACACCAGGACATCTTGAAGACAAAGCAATAAAACCAAACAGAGGAATTAGAGAGAGCATCTCTGGTTTTCTAGCCAAAAAGGTGAGATTCAAATTTGGAGAATATTTTAGTCTATGTGCTGCTGAAGCCAGCACCACGTGACCAGAGGAGAGGGGAAAGGGGGGGGGTAGAAACAGGTCATGAGGATTAAGGAGTGCACTTATTGTGACAAGCTCCAGATGACGTATGGAAGTGCTGACACTACACTCTACACCTGAAACTAATATTACACGGCATGTTACCTGTACTGGAATCAAAACATTTTTAGAAACCCCACAAATTTGGTGGGTTATTACAAATTGAGGTTAAAGTGCATGAAAGATTTATTGGTATACTATTAACACACAGAATAAATCTTATTTGAGAATTTGAATATTATTTATTCACCTGCACACTTGCTTCAGTTTGCTCTTATAAGGTTTTAATCCACAAATGTGTAGGTTTGCTTTATGACAGCTCATTGCCCGATAACCACCTGCATATTTATTAAATTTATAAGCAGTAAAATATGCATGCTAAATTAAAAACATGTCTAAAGGAGAGCCAAGATGTTTCCAATGAGGAAAAACCCAAGTATGGTTTGCCAAAGGTTTTAATTAATATAGCAATTGAGTGACATTAACAGAAGTAATAGATCTGGGGCGCCTGGGTGGCTCAGTCGGTTAAGCCGCCGACTTCGGCTCAGGTCATGATCTCGCGGTCCGTGAGTTCAAGCCCCGCGTCGGGCTCTGTGCTGACAGCTCAGAGCCTGGAGCCTGTTTCAGATTCTGTGTCTCCCTCTCTCTTACCCTCCCCCGTTCATGCTCTGTCTCTCTCTGTCTCAAAAATAAATAAACGTTAAAAAAAAAATTTAAAAAAAAAAAGAAGTAATAGATCTATTCCAAAAAAAGGAAAATAGTGAAAATATAAAGGAAATACAACTATATGTATATATACATGGTTTAAAACCTCATCAAACTATACCCTTGAGATGGGCACATTTCACTTTATAGAAATTATACCTCAGTAGAAACCAGTTAATGAATAAAGGGCAAGGACAGCTCTACAAAAGTGATTAGAAAAAGTGGGAAACGGGTGATAACAAAAATGAGAGAAAGGGTTCAGGAAGAATAGAGCAATCACGTTGCAGGTACACAGAGAACAGAATGAAAGTATTCGGCGGGTTGATAAACACTGTTGCAGAACATTATTTTGGATATGAAATTATCCCTGGTCAGACGCCGGCACGTGTAAAAGCAGGACTTAGCTGGGGCCAGGGTAAGTATGAACCGCGTGCCAAAACACAAACACACGCTGGGTGAGCTCGAGGGTGCAAGGAAGTGTGCAATTAGAACTGTGGCTGAAAATCTCAGCCCAAGAGCTCAGGAGGTTCCTTCCCCAGGATCGGGGCTGAGGGGCCGGGGAGGTTGGTTCCCCCTACTCCTCAGGTCCTCTTCCAGTCTGCTGGCGAACGCCCACGCAATGTGATCTTTTCTTGGGTGCTTTTACTTAAACTGTGCTTAAGAACTGACTACTCTTTTGCCCATGCCCCAAGATACCCGGTCATGTGACCCTGGGACACGTGATCATATGCCTGGGCAGCCCTTCAGGGTCCAGCGGGGAGGTACATCCACAGCACCCCGTCTCCATGTGCCCAGCACACAGCATCAAGCTGCCCCACAGAAGGCACTGGTGCACTGATGGCGAACATTCGAAGAACCAACACAGGACTGATTTCTCACTCAAGAAATAGGTATTGATCTCCACACTGGCAGGTTCTGTGCTAGGAACCAAGGAGGACAGACATGAACATCAAGTGAGTCAGGAGTAAAAATCTTTCCTTCCAAAGCCCCCTTTTCCCTTAAGAAGAAGAAGGGAGAGGAGGAAGAGGAGGAGGAGGAAGAGGAAGAGAAAGAGGAGGGAGAAGAAGAAGGTGAAGGAGAAGGAGAAGGGGAGACACAAGGGGGGAGGGGAAGAGGGAGAAGAAAAGTGCACCATGCGGACGATTCAGAAGATTCCCTTTTTTTTCTAACCACTTTTTAACGTTAGTTTCTTGAAACAAGATTTAGAAAACCTTGGGTTAAGATTTACTGAAAACATATAATCTCAGAATCTCCTCTGGATGAAGAACCCCATAAAACTCCACCAAGCGTCAGCGTGTTGCAGAATCTCTCAGCCCCGGATGGCCGTGGGCCTGTCTGATTGGATTATAAATCTGTGTTAGTTGACCTCCTGTTTGAAGTAACCATTCCAAGAACCACTTGTGAACAAAGGTTTGAATGAACAAACTTGCCAAAACAACCTTGAGGAAGATGATGTCGTGCAGATCAAACTACAGAAATCCAAAGAGCCTCATTCACTTAGAACTCGTTTTTAATAACATGAAAAATAAAAAATATTTACCAGCTTAAAAAACTGATAAGATACTTAGGAATTCTGAGCCATAGGATAGATTTCGAATGAGGATATATATACTGCCTGTTACGATAGGAACCTTATTACTAGCCAACAACAAATTTAGAATCAAAAATAAGGGTCGCAAGAAACATTTTTAGTAAACGCTAACTAACACTGGTATATTTCTTATACCAGTAACTAGAAAGGTCTTTCATGTAGAATTTCTTATCTATTCTGAGGAAGGAAAGAAAGAACATCCTTTCCACAAAAATGCTGAAAAGCAAACTGAATAAAAATTCAGAGACTCATCATATCTTCTTTCCCATTAGTAACTGGTAGTGGTATTAAAACAAGGTTATTATTGTCACTTGAAAATATCTGGGGACTTAATTATGCATTTTGATCACAGATTGCCGTTTTAAAAATATTTTAAAATGAGAAATTTACCATGTGATCTCAAAATACAATTTTTAAATACATGCTCTCGGAATGATTATCTGATATTCTGGGGGAAAAAAAAACAGGGTGATGTTTCTATTCCTGCTGGTCACATTTTATGATTCTCTGACTTATTGTATATCTGACTATTGGTTCTCTGACTCTTGTATTGTGTGGCTTATTATATATCAATTAGATACAAAATCTGGCAGAAAAAAAACCCTGGTATACATCTATTTAAAGAGACTCAAATCTCCCTTGCAAAAGCTAGCCTTTGAGGCTCTTGCCTACGTAGTGTAAGCCAGTGGTCCTAGGGTGTTGGTGCACAGAGGGTGTGCAAAAGATAGTGAACAGTGTGTACATCAGAATCACCTAAAACATGTTTCCAAATACACCTTGCTCCATATCCCCTTCCAGAAGGATCTATATGTGTCCATTGATAGAAGTAGCAATTTCAGACTAAGAATTTCTACATATTTCCAGAAAAGCAAGTCTTAAGATCAAATAACAGTAAATTTAGATTTCCTATGGCCTTCATTTACAATATTCTTTTATTTTTTTTTTATTTTTTTTTAAATTTTTTTTCAACGTTTTTTATTTATTTTTGGGACAGAGAGAGACAGAGCATGAACGGGGGAGGGGCAGAGAGAGAGGGAGACACAGAATCGGAAACAGGCTCCAGGCTCCGAGCCATCAGCCCAGAGCCTGACGCGGGGCTCGAACTCACGGACCGCGAGATCGTGACCTGGCTGAAGTCGGACGCTTAACCGACTGCGCCACCCAGGCGCCCCTACAATATTCTCTTTTAAAAACTCTCAACGTGGAGGCACAAGGATGACTCAGTGAATAGAGCATCTGACTCTTGATATCGGCTCAGGTCACGATCTCACGGTTTGTGAGATGGTGCCCCACATCGGGCTCTGGGCTGACAGTGCAGAGTCTGCTTGGGATTCTCTCTCTGCCTCTCTATTTGCCCCTCCTCTGCTCTCTCTCTCCTCCCCCCTCACCCCCAAATAAATAAATAAACTTAAAAAAATCTAAATGTGGCTTTCCTCAAATTTAATGAATACCAATTTGAGAAGGTAGCGGGGTAAGAAGAGATCGGACAATTTGCCTAGATATTCAAGCCCTAGTCCCCAGCATCACCCTCTTCCAGAAGCCAGAAAGCATTTGTAATCGATCCACTTATCGCATTTCATGGGTTGGCAATGCCTTAAGCTGTCATTTAAATACATTCCATCTGGAATTCCTGTACTTTTCCAAAGCATATCTGGAAAAAAGAGATTTTTAGTTATATAGTCTATTCAGCATGTAGTGTCTCACTGTATTCAGTAGGTGACCAGCTATCAATGAATGAATGAATGAACACATTTCTGAACATACCCTAAAAGTTCCACACCTAGTCACAGCTAACACAAATCAGTTTACTAAGACTTCACTACAGCACTTCCTGCAAACGGTAAGAATCACGTTTATTTATTTACTTATTTTTGCTGCGGTATCGGTGCGGTATCGGTGCAGACTTGGATTTCAGGAAACATTTGCTCAGATAAGATTCATCTTCAGAAAGTTGCATTTGTATAGTGTTTTATTCTTTTGTTTTTCTTTCTAGCCTGATGTCGGTGTCATTCTATAGAGCCTCAGACCAGTGTTGATTATAGGACACTTTTCTCCTTGACAACAGCACACTGATCAACCCTCCCATTTTCTGTTTCCATACACTTCTTCCATACCCATTTTTAAATCCTACTGGTCATTTAAAGAAAACACATTCCCCCCCCCCCCCAATGTTTTCTGTTTGTGCTTTGAATGCTCTGGACAAGTGTGTGTCCGGAGGAGAAGGAGGGGGTGGAAGGAGAGGTCACGGGGCTGGCTAGGTTTGAAAGATGCTCACGATGAATCTCCGTGTTGACGAGCCTTGCCATCCTGGAGCACAGAAAAGGCTCTGAGCAGTCCTGTAGTAAAGAAGCTGTTTACTTTTGTTTTAATGAGGGTTTAATAAACTGAGCTGGCATCAAGTCTCTTAAAAATAATAAATAGTCCCATGTTCTACAGATTCCATTCTGAGAAAGATACTTCTGAAGACGGCGGCGTAAGACAATGCAGCATCTCCCAGAAGGGGCGGGGATGTCATCCGAAGATACACCACATACGCCAGGGCCTTACATCCCTGGGTCTCCTACAGACAGACACACACTTACATCCAGCTATTCTGTCACAAAGTCACAAACCCAATCATCTTCTCTGAGACTAGAGGACAAACATATCCTTCTTCTCTGATGACCCTGAAGTACACTATCTCACTACTTCTTTTTTGACCGGCTAGCATACCTATAGGGCAGATTTTTTTTTTTTTTTTTTTTTTTACTTTTTCTTTATTCCTAATACTCTGGCATAGAGGAGACTCTACACTCTGGTCCCTGTGTCTCTTGTCAAATGCATCTCACATTCTTTCCAAATATCCTTCCAACACGCTCCACATTAATCTAGTTTGTTACTGGAACCATTCTGACACCATGAATACAATATAGATACTCCCCTAGATATGATACCATCTTTAAAAATCAACAGAAGACCTATGCACACCGTAACTGTTCTTTCGACTCCTAGTATCTTTGATGGTGTCTTGAACAGATACATCCATACATATCTCATTTTCCCCAGCCGTAAAAATGAACAACAAAGTGGAGGGCACCACGTATGACTGTTTATTTTGAGAGACAGAGACAGCATGAGTAAGACAAGGGCCGAGAGAGAGGGAGAGAGAGAATCCCAAGCAGGCTCCACACTGCCAGGGCAGAACCCGACATGGGGCCGGAAACCATGAAGCTATGAGATCATGACCTGAGCCAAAACCAAGAGTCGGGCGCTTAACCAACTGAGCCACCCAGGTACCACATTCTAACGACAGACCAGGCTAGATTCTAGAATGGCATAGCAGCAGGGAAGACTGACAGATTTTCAGCAGGCTTTGGTTTAAAAAAAACAAAACCAAAAACCAACGGGCAACTTTATCTACCTCTTCATTAGCTGCTTAGAAAACATCTCCCAGGGGCGCCTAGGTGGCTCAGTCAATTAAGCGTCCGACTTCAGCTCAGGTCACAATCTCACATTTCTTGGGTTCAAGCTCCATGTCTGTGCTGACAGCTCGGAGACTGCAGCCTGCTTCAGATTCTGTGTGTCTCTCTCTCTCTCAAAAATAGATAAAAATTAAAAAAGAAAAGAAAAGAAAATATATCTCCCTAAGAGAGACGGAAAATCTGCCAGCTATCAATCAATGTAATGTGACGCTAAGTATCAATCACCTGCCTTTAGAATTGTTACATAAAAATGTTTCTGCTCGACTTTTCCGACAAATTCGTGTTTTGTTTTGAAAACTACACAATTTATAAATAAACCTGTTAAAACTATGATTTCAGAATATGACTGAAAATAAGTACTGATAATACCCTCTCTTCCAGGGTGCCTAGTCTCCTGAGAAACTTTGTTTGGTGAACCATCTATATCAGAATCTCCTGGATGCACATAAGACATACAGATTCCTGGGTTCCACTATTGCAAAATCAGCTTCATTAGAAAATTGGTGATCCAGCCTAGGGGTGGTGCTATAAAAACCTCTATAATAAACCTCCGAATAAGGGATTATGTGGTGCGATCTCAATGAAATCTAATTTCTTCAGAGAGGGGTCCAGTATGTTTCTGAATATCTGGATAGTAGTCATTATTTGAAGTTCCCAGAGCACGCTAAAATTTCTCTTTTGTTACTAGCTATCCATTTACTTTATATCTATCTATGGAAAAATAAGAAATAAATCCTTTCTCCATCTGGGAACCTTTCAAGGAACTGTATCCCATATTGAACTGGTCTGAACCGCAAACAAATACATTTAAGTCACCTTATGCCACATTTACATGATTCCAGAATTTTAGTAAGTGCCTAACCAGTACAAAACAGTATGTGAGGAGGGAAGAAATGAAGACGAACAACTCCTAATCACTGCATTGATGGAAGCAAACAGGGGTGACAGATTTCAAAAAGTACAGAACAGAGATGTGCAGAGGGAAACAGAGACACAGAGAGGACTTTCTTCAGAGGCATCACGGAAAGTATTCGGGAAAGATAATGCCCGAGTTTGGACTTCGAAGACAGACATGGTTAACCAGATTAAGTAAAGGGAGTAAAGTCTTAGAAAGGGCAGCCCAGTGGAATGATAACAGGAAAGGAAAGTAGTAAAAGCTTCTAATTTCATAAAGCGATGAGTAATTCATTCAACTGAAGCTTGGCAAAGTTTGGGGTTAGAGTAATAGAGACCACATTACAAAGGACCTTTATCTTGATGTTTGAGGAACAGATCTTATTTAGGGACTTAATATGATCAGATTGGAGATTTAGAAAGATCATACTGGCAACCCTGTGGAAAATATCAATAAAAATAACTCCTGCTTATCTAATATGTGTTGTGCACAAGACATCATCGTTCAAGCTTTGCATACATTGTCTTAATTCTTACAACGATCCACGGAGGCAAGGAACTTAGGTCCTTACTTTAAATATAAAGAAAGTGAGACTCCGAGAGGTTAAAAATCAATTTATCCAAGACTAGACACCAGAACAAAGGCATGATTCAAAAAATATCTGGCTTCCGAAAACATAAGCATGTTTCTTCGTGTTAAGAAGCAGAAGAAAAGGATGAATCACATAGTGCAGTAATGATGACATCAGAAGTGGGGATTAACAGAAGAGCATAGATTGTCTAGAATTTAGGAAAACACATCAACACAGGACTTAGCGGTTATATGGAAGGTAGCTTATAAGGCAGATTCTAACCCAATCCCCAGGTCTCCACTGTAAATGAGTAGCCAGAAGGAAAAGGAGGAATTTCGATGCGATTCTCCATTCCTTTCAGAGTATAAATTAGTGCCATTTAAATAGGTAGGTACTTTCTCTCTCCCAGTGGACAACAATCTTCACGAACAGTGAAACCTGACTGTATCTGGTTCATCACGTTATTCGGTACTTGGACAGTATCTGGCATAGAGCAGACATTGACTTATGTAAAGGACCAACTATAGGAGCAAGGAGGGAGTTATAGCTACCATCTTGGTAAGTCACAATGTATCATATATCTTTATCAGTATTCTTTAAAACAAAGTTACATTAAATAACACTGATTACCACATGATAATTTATCTCTGAGGTAGGCCATCAGAAGGAGTTCATTGAATTATTCAATTCCTAGTGTTTAAATGTATTGTTATTATAGATATCATCCCAGACAGATTTTTGTTAAGTATAAAAAAAGGACTTCTCCACTCTCATGGGATGAATGGTGCTCCTCTAATACTCCTATGTTGATGTCCTAAACCCCAGTACATCAGATTGTGACTGTATTTGGAGATAGGGCCTTTAAAGATGTAATTAAGTTAAAATTAGATCATTAGGTTGGGCCCTAAGCCAATGTAACTGGTGTCCTTTTAAAAAGAGGAGAAGGAATATAGATATGGACAGAGGGAAGACGGCCACCTACAAGCCAAGAAGACAGGCCTCAAAGACATCAACCCTGTCAACACCTTCCCTTGGGACTTCTTGTCTTCAGCACTTTGAGAAAATAAATGTCTGCTGTGTCAACCATCCAGGCTGTGGTGCCTCGTGCTGGCCGCCTACGCAAACTAATACACCCACCGCGGGAGATGAATTGACCACACAGAATTTCTTCTCACTCTCATCACTTGGACATTCTGGATAAAATAAAATAATATCGTATTTGTTACCAGCTGAGTTCACAATCAAGACAGAGGAAGTCTTAGCTGGTAAAAATGGAGAGGCAACTCAGAATGGCAGAGTTGGGAGCTGCGGAAGGGAGCTGTAGGTGCCAAGGTACCATAATGTGGAGCGATGGTCTCAAGTCACTTAAAGCAACCCTGGTCTCTAGACAGGACCTAGAAGAACTCTTTCCATAGATGTGGGAAGTGGCAGCAAGGAAGTTCCTCGGCTGCAGGTAGAAAACAAACACTCCTCACAGAGAGGCCTATGCCGGTGCTGGTTAGGACTGTGACGTCCAATTCTGTTTCTTGAAGCAGAGACCCAAAAGCGAGAAGTAAATGAGGAAACTTGCCAGGAACCCACGGATATGTGAATACCCAGCAAAGAGAAATATTTTAGCCAGGCAAGAGATATTCCACTGTTTAAGTTACAGGTGGAAAGTACAGCAAATACCCTGCTGCAGGTGAACCCCCAGTCACTGTCTGACCACAGGAGAAAAGAAATGGCCAGGCGGCGAGACAGGAGATGGGGACATAAAGATAATGTCCACTCAGGCCACAAACAAAAATACAAATTAAAAGTAACAGAAAGAGCAGGGTGTCTGGGTGGCTCAGTCAGTTGAGCGTCCAATTCTTGGTCTCGGCTCAGGTCGTGATCTCATGGTTTGTGGGTTCAAGCCCCACATCAGTCCCTGTGCTGACAGTGCAGAGCCTGCTTGGGATTTTCTCTCTCTCCCTCCTTCCCTCTCTCTCTCTGCCCCTTCCCTGCTCACGTTCTCTCTCTCAAAAATAAATGAACATTTAAAAATAAGTAATAAAAATAAAAATAACAGAAAGCCCTAAGTAAAAGTTTAAAACATAGCCCTAAGTAAAAGTTTAAAACATATATACTTGAAATTGCCAAAGCCTTGAAAAACTAGAAATCCCAAGAATAGATAGAGTCTTCTAAGAAAATCACAGATTGGTTTAGAGATTCTAGTAATAAAAACGTGGTTCATTACAAAAAAATATCATTGGATAGCTTGAATAGGCATCTAAGCCAACTTGAAAAATTGTGATCTGGAAAATTTGAGGGAAGCCCACAAAAATACAGCACGGGAAGACCATGAGAATGAAAATACGTATATATGTTAAATATGTTAGGAGTCATGGAGACTAAAATGAGGAATTTCAAAATATATGTAATAAAAGGGCCAGGGGAAAATTGAGGGGAGGAAATCTTTAAAGACAAAATGGCTAAAAAAGAATGTGTGTAACTAGAAAGTGGCCCCTGCTCTTATATTGGAGGACTCGCTCAGATCCTGGTGCCATTGGCCATGCCTTTGGATGGAAACATGAATAGCATGTAAGGTGATGGGCAAATGTGACTTAGGTGTATGGGTCAGTGGACCACAAGGAAAGAAAACTGAGGAAAAGGATGGAATTCCATTTCAGAAAACAAGCTCATTTAAATAACATGGTATTGTAAGATAAATCTTTGGGAAATGGATGAAATTCTGAACAATCTTTGTAAAAATGGCCCTGTTATTAATTATGGTTCAAAAGTCAAACGAAGTAAAAGACGCACGTCCTGCTACCAAATGAGATGGCCAAAATAATTGTATTTATCAAACAATGCTCGCTGAACACATTTTCTGTTAATCCTACAAGTGGAAGGCCAAAGAAAACTTTTGTTTTGACTATTACTGAGAACTTGTAGCACAAATTTTCAGGAGATTAAAGGTAAGTGGCTTTGTTCTAGTATCACTTATTCTTAAATAAAAGGATGCTCAGTATTAGCTGCATTTTTTCAAAAAAAGGTATGAATAGTACTTTTTATTTCTGTAAAGCAAAATTGCCTTCCAGAGAAACTATTTTTGGGACAACCATCCTGAAAAAGGTATAATAGAAAAATTTGATAGTTTTTCAACA